>NC_056734.1:31728397-31753397 GCF_019279795.1 Protopterus annectens | reverse complement strand
TCCCTATTCCCTACTGCTCTGGACACGTGCTGCATGTTTACTCACTCCAAGGATATTCAGAACTCCAAAGCTTATAGTCCTGGCACATACATGTGTTTGATTGTCAGGGTGTTCATGTGGTGATATGGGTTTAGGCTTGTTCGACTGGAGACCGGAACTGCCCCATACCTGTTCAAATGTCAGACTTAGCACATGGACAGAGTTGGTCCCAATTTTAACATTCTTCCTGTGTTTACAGACGCAGGGCTTTGGACACCTCTGACCAGATTATTATGTTGGCACTACATAATATAGGGTGGAGGGTGGTTCCACTGGTGTTTCCATTCACATTCGTTATGAGTGCTTTATTGTGACCTTGTTCATTTATATATATATATATATATATATATATATATATGTCTGTCTGTCTGTACATGCACCTACCTACCTATTTACATTTTCCATACAGTTGAATGTACACTTCGCATCCCCACTGCCTTTATCTCCCTATATCCGTCACTTATGACTCCACTACAGGTATTCAATAGTACTGTCAACAAATGTGACGGTTAGTGTACATATGTGTACGGACCTCTCAAACACTCAGGGACTAATTTCAACAGTGACAGGGACAAGGCAAGGACAAATCAGGGATAATCACAGACACTTCTACAATATTAGTACTATTAACTTGAAATGTGTTGACAGATTCAGAGCATATATATTAATACTTATTTTCTGAAGTTAAAAGCGTCTATTACTCTTAATTATTGTCATTATTCATTCAAGTGTCATTCAACACCTTTCCTCCAAAGGGCACTGTTTTTATGAGTGGTTGAGACGCTGACCAGTTATTGTGCGAATGCTCTGACCATTAGTAGGTTTGCCACATTTTCATATGTCCAGGATGGGATATATTCTGGACACACCAGATTGTTTAGGCCAGCACATACCCATGGTCAGTAGAGGGCTTAGAACATTAATCATTTTCCTAGATGAGAGCTTATTCCTGTAGCACTTTAGTTGCTTATTCTGTTTCTTGTATGATTTATGTATTTTACATCCAGAAATAACTGTTTTAGGCAACTGTTACATGAAATATGGTACATAGTTATTTCCTACAATCACAGGACATTTGCCAATGTATCATTCTTGGTCAGGACACACCTACACAAACAGGGACTGTCCCTCACAAAGTGGGACAGGAGGTACCCTGCTTACGTCAGCGCCTTAATCACCCTATATCCAAGTGCCACTATGTGAATGTGTACAGTATATTTTCTCAATAATTCATGTGGGGAGATGTGCATCACAGGAAGGTGTTTGATCCTGGGTAGTAGGTTCTGCATGACAGGCAAGAGGCTGAGCAGTCTCATGAACCACTACTGCACATACAACTTGTGTCCAGATGTCTACAGGACTGGACATCTTGTTGTGATACCAAGTCTGATGTTTACACAGGATACCTATCCCATGAGGGATATCCAAAAATTGAACAAGCAAATAACCTTCGATTTTTCTGGACTTACGAAAATATGATAGGGTTTTACATGCAAGGGATACATAGTTTGCAATCCTGACACTGCATAGGGTGACACTGCCTATTAGATGTGATTAGTGGTTACTATGTGCAGGTATGGCTGCGCCAAGCTAGTAGCCCGAGTATGGCTGGATTGCGTGGACGTTCACGAATGGGAGGGGTTGTGTGCTGTAGAGGGGATGATGGGTATTCAATTATGCATCCGGGTGTGTTGCAGTTGGATGGCTCAGTTATGTCCAGACCATTATATGGGTATGTGCCAGTGACGTTTCTTTACATGTGTATTGCACATTTTAATATTCATATGTTTGTGTGATTGTGTTCTACAGTATGGCCTGTCAGGTTGTATTGCGGATGTGTATGTTTGTTCTTTGTGTTTCTTTCTGATTCACCCACTGCTCCCTCATACACCTCCAGTTCACCTATTGTGCATCCAACACAGTCTCGCCTTTGTGGATTATTACATTACCCACCCCCCCACACCCATATTCCACACACTCCCTCCATCCCTTCTTTGGTTGATGGCCCATGGCACGGTCAAGTGAACACATTACATACACTACATATCTCTGGTACCTGTATGGTTGTGAGGACTACCCTAGCATTTTTCACCTTCCACATGCTGTACATCATGCACATAGGTACACGCAAATACTTATCTTTCATGACTTGGTAGGTACACCAAGGTAATTCCCGTTCATCTTTGACACATCCTGACAAGAATGGCTTGGACCACAAATGGGCAGATTTTGGCCAAATGCTCTGACCATTGGTAGGGTTGCCACCTTTTCATATGGCCAGGATGGGATATATTCCAGACACAAATCAGATTCTACAGGTCAACACATACCCATGGTCAGTACAATGGATAGTACTTTTGTTTTAGGCCTACAAGTTAGCTTATTGTTGTAGCAGTTTATATGCTTCTTCTGTTTCGTTTACTTGCTTATTCTATTTCTTGTAACATGTAGGTATGTTACATATGGTAGTAATTATTGTATGTGACTATTACATGCGATGTAGGACATAATTATGTCATACAGTCGCAGGATATTTTACATTTATAATGGTTTTGGTATGGACACAACTGCCCGGATGTGTACTGTCCCTCACAATGTGGGACAGGTGGTAACCCTGACCATTGGGCTAGACTTAACTATTGGCAGCGCGCTAACATGATGCGTTTTGCTTCCACTTTGTATAAATATCAACACTGCATTAGAATACGGGCACATGGTTTTAAATGTCATTTGTTCGAGGGATGGGGAATCGATATTCGCTTAAGTGCATTTGTGTTTGCTTCTTAATTCTGTGTTCGCAAGAACTGTCTTGCATGCTTTGCATACATTTCAGTATCCACGGACACTGACAGGTGTGATTACTATTGCAGGCAGACTGTAATATTCAGCATTTTAGGTTGCACGTTCACAGCTGACATTTCCATGTCTCCGTGCGGTGCTTCGACACGCCCCATGCACTCGTGCTCGTTTCCTATGCACATTAATGTGGCGGCAGCATGCCTTCATTAATATGCATATGGTGCTACTGCGCCATCTGCACACCGCATGGTCGGTGCAAGACTAACGCCGACCTTGTGCCGAGCTTCATGAATCCTGGGGCTGGTTTTTACCATGGGCAACCGGTGCTCCACACCAGAGGTCAATTCTTCGTTGGACAGATCGGACCATAAGCTAATCACACTAGACATCCACATCCCTCCCCCACCCACATTAGGGAAACCACAGTAAAAAATATTTCCAAAGCCAACTTCACGCTTCTTAAGACAGAAGTGGCAAACTTCACGACACCCATGCTGAAGGACAATAGAGGTATGACTGCTGAATCCTACACAAATGCACTTTATAAGCACTTACAAGAGTGCAAGGATCATGCGATCCCTAATAGAACCAAGATGCTATCCTCCAAAAAAAGGAAGGCAATCTGGTGGTCACCTGCCATAAACAAACTCTACAACAGAAGAAAGAACCTGTTGCAAAAAAGAGTAAAATCCCTTGATTGGAGAACCTCCCTGGTCAGCCTCAGTAAGAAGCTGAGATCCCTCATAAAATCCTCCAAAGCTAGTTATGAAAACAAAATCACCACTGACTGTAAAGAAAACCACAAAACCTTCTATAGCTATGTTAAGAATCTCAATGGCAACACCCAGATCTGGTCTGAGTTACAGCACAATGGCACTAAATATACAGAACCAACTGATATTGCCAACATCCTGGCAGATAGGTTCAGTGCTAACTTTACCACCCTGTTATCCCCTATCTCTATACCAGAAGAATGCAAAGTTCCTGTAATCACGGCTGCACAGGTAAAAAAACACACTATCCAAAGCCAAGAACACAGCATCTGTGGGACCTGACAACATCCCAGGCTGTGTTCTACATGAACTACAGAACTAACTGGCACCCCACCTAAGTACCATGTTCAATCATAGCCTCACCTCAGGCTATGTGCCCACTGAATGGTGCACAGCAATGGTTATCCCACTCCACAAAGGTGGACCCACCACAGACCTCGGAAACTACTGCCCCATTAGCCTAACGAGCTTGGTCTGCAAGGCTATGGAATGTATCATCATGGAACTTATAAACAATGACATTGGTAATCTCCAAACTCAAGACCCACCCAGTTCCAGCTTGTAAAAGGCAGATCATGTCTCCTAAACCTGATAGACTTCTTTGAAGCAGTCACCAAAGCCGTAGATGAGGGTAAGGTGGCTCACAGAGCCTATCTATATCTCACCAACGTTTTCAACACCATCCCCCACTCTGGAATTATAGATAAACTCACTAAACTTGGTATAAATCCCTATGTCACAAGATGGGTTGCCAACTGGCTCACTGACAAACCTACACTGTAAAAGTAGCAGACTCCAAATCCAACTTCAGACCAGTGACAAGTGGAGTACCACAGGGTTCAGTCCTGGGTCCTCTCCTGTTTGGTATCTACTTCTCTGACGTACAGACTAACACAGAAGGTCTTTGGCTAATGAAGTTTGCAGATGACTGCAAACTAGGAGCCATAATCAAAACTCCAAAAGATGTGGATATCCTACAAAATGGCCTCGCTGAGACAGATGCCTGGTGTCAAAGCCATGGCCTCAAGGTCAATGCCAAAAAGTGCATTGCCATCCCTTTTGGTAAAAACCCTGTACCTATGAATTACCACATAGGTGGTAGTCTACTTAACACCAAAAGTGTGATAAGAGGCGTTGGGACACAGGTGGACAGTAGTGTCTCCTTTGATAATCACATTGCCACAGTAGTCAGGAAATCCTTCTACCTGGCACACCTCATCACAAAATGTTTCTCATCCAGGAAATAGAGGTCATTGTTCCCCTCTACTCATCACTCATTAGACCCATTATAGAGTACTATACCCCTTTTGGTATGTACCTCACAAGACATCTACAACAACTGGAATGGCCACAGAAATACCTCACAAAAAGGATTACCAGCCTCAAACAGATGCCCTACGCAGACCGTCTCAAAAAACTGCAGCTTTACTCAGTCGCATATTGCCTACTCAGAGGCGATCTCTGCCTAACACACAAAGCTATTTCAAACCCAGAGCTTTTAGACATGCTCCACTTAAAGAAATCCCAATCCCTACGAGCTACACACTCTAGGGACCTAAACCTTGTCACCTCAGTAAACAGAACATGCTGTAGGGATAGATTCCTGTCCCAGGGACTTCCCATACTCTGGAACACCCTACCTATCTGTATCAAACAAAACTCCTCATTAGCACTCTTCAAGAAAAATCTTGATGATTGGATGGAAGATAGGAAATTCACCCCAGGGGTCACTTCTGTGGCTCTGCTCGACAGTAGCACAGGAAAATAATTTTCTTGGGTGGTGAAAGCCAGGGTACCTTTTGGCTAGGCTTATATAGGCCCTAGGGCAAATAGCCTAGTACCTACCTATGAACCTACAAACCTATTTTTTTATACATTTCACACCAGGTCTAGGATATTGCTGCCCCTGGTGGGGGTGTGGATAAGTTGATCCGAGTCATTGGAATTTATGAATTCCAGAAAACGTTGAGCACAAGAGTTGTTGAGATGACAGGGGTGGCTTTAAGTAAAGAGGAAAATAAAGGTTTAGGGAATTCCGTAAAGACTGAAGTATATATTTTTACAATGAATGACATTTCCGTGTTAGGTTCAAAATTTGGCAATAAAGATGCAAGTAGAACTCAATGAGGAAAAAACAACTGAAGAAATAAAACTAACATGTCTTTTTCTGGAGAACATATAAATTATCATTCAGAAGAAAAGGTGTATTTGATAAATTCAGTACTGATGTGAAAACTAGCATACTTAGCAAGCATAGTTATGTTGCCAACAGTATTTGAAAAGGACGTATTGCAGATAATTTTTCATTTATGTGGGGTTGTAGATTGCACCCCTGTAAAAAGAACAGGTTTATATGTAAATAAAGAAGAAGGAGGTTAAGGGTTAATTGACCCATTGATTTATGCTTCTTCATTAAAGTTGTACAAAGCGTTAAAATGGATAAATGAGTAAGATGAGATATTAGTAGTAAAACTGTATCAGTACAAGTATGATACATTTGGGTGGATGGTAAAAAGGAGTAAAAGAGAAAGAAAGCGTATAAATGAATAAATAAAATGTTACCAAGTAAAAATATTTTTTGTGGAAAATAAAAATTTATGGTATAGAAAAAGATATTAAAATATGGTATAAGAATGTAATGATAATATATTATTATGCAAAACCACAGGAAATCTAAAAGATGAAAAAAAATCTATAAAAAAGTAGCTAATGTTGTAATCAGAAAGTAAAATGTAAAGTTTTTTTTGTGCAGACTGGTAATAGATAAATTGCCAGAAAAAGGAAATATACTATATTAAAAAAGAAAAGTGGTAGAATATGTTTACATTGCCAAGACGAATTAACTACAGAACATGTGTTTTTGAAATGTAAATATAGTATAAGAAGTGGATACAATAAACATGGATATGATTACATATGGATATTATAAGAATAGAAGTAAAGAACATGTTAAAAGAGTAGATACAAATTATTTTTATATTATATGGGATATAAGGAAAGAAAGAACAAATGAAATTATGTTGAATGGTAAATGGGTTTTAGCAACAATGCAAAGTAAATTTAGATGGTGGTTATAAGAACAAGAGTGGGGACTAATAGGGATGAAAATTTGGGTCTATATTATTTCCTTGAAAGGTGTCTCAATTGAACGGCTGTTCATCGATCACTACACATCAAACAGCCGTTCAGCAAATGTTACAATCAGAAAACTTCTTTCCTGGGGAAAGAAACTACTTGGTCACCAGACCAAACATAATATGAACTACAAAACTTTACACTCACAAAGGTGGGGGGGATTTGCCCCCACATCTCCTAATGTGGAGGGATGCAACCCCCTACTTATACATACCAAATCCGAGATTGCACTACAGTGAGGAAACGGCTAATTCACAGTGCTGGCCACCTAGTACTTCCCCAGGGAAAAATAATGTCGTGTTCATTCGCTGAATGCAGCATTCGATGTGTTGATGAATAGAAATATGATGGAGACGTCTTTTGAGGAAATAATATAGACCCACAAATGTACCATGATTGTAAAGGCAATTATGAATACAGGTAAATAGAGCTGTATATTTTATCTTTGTACATATATAAATATTTGTAAATATGTAAGCAATTTGTAAATAAGAGTTATTATGTATATAAATAAAGAACCCCTACTCTGTTTAATACGTGCCAGTTCTTTTATATCCATCTGAGCTATCACCAACTCAAGTAAATGGGGCTTTGATTTAACATCTCATCTAAAGGACAACACAATCAATAGTGCAGCACTCACTTATGCAACACTAAAGTGCCAGTAATCAATTTATTTGGTGTGGGAATAGAACTCATAACTTTTGGCACTAAAGGTGAGCAAGCTACCTGCTGTGCCACTAACAATGGCAATGTTGGAATTTTCATTTTTACTTGATTCATACTTATACCTTGACTCTCAGGTGAATTAATCTCTCCTGGTGCACCTTACATCTTACAGCAACTGTGGAGAACAAAAAGAAGACAAATATATATGATAGTGTAATAAGTAAATGCAGTGACTGCCTAGACAATTATATCATAGACAGGTCATGGGTCATTACATTTACACAACTGTTGGGTGTCCTAGCCCTAAATGCAGTTTCCCATTAGGTTAAGAGGTCTGGCCTGTGCTTTCTAAGGTCACTACAGTGGTGAAGACATTGTTCCCTATTGTGTGGAAAGTCAGTTGCAGTGAAGATAGCCTTGGCTAAGTTATTCCAATCCTCAGTCTTATACTGACACCTGGTATAATCCCCCTGCAGAAACCTATGGCTGTGACACTTCACAATCAATGCCACTAATATCTGGACTCATCAACAACCCTCATTTGTGCTCTTAATTTAGCACCATTCTCTCCATCACTAGCCATGTCTGCAAAAGTCAGGATTACAAACCATGTCTGGATTGGCACTCAGTTCATGTCTCATGTGTTACTGATGTTGCACAAATGTGTTCAGTCTTGCCAACTGCATTTTCATAATTGTAAGAAGATGGCTCCTTGGCAGAAACATTGCCGCTGCCAACAGCAGATCGCACTAAAGATGTGAAATATGGCATTGAGCTGTGACATGTGTGATTGTCCAACCATTATTGCAGGTTTCAGTGTTCAATAATGGAATGCTTACTGGCATGGCTTTTGAGGGTTGCACTTTAGAAACTGAAAGATGGCTGATTTCTGACTTATTATCAGTTTGCGGCTTAGTCAATTTTTAAAACATAACCACAATCCCTGGGAATTGAACCCATGGGATAAAGGAGGCAAAACGTGCAACTTAATATAGTAACTGAAATTTCCACAGGAGAACTAATTTTGCACCATGGAAATTTCATATTTATTGATATCTGAATGAAAGAGATGCATTTCAGAGAGGCCTATATGTGTGATGTTGTAATCATGTCCTGGAATGCATTCCTATGTAAACGTCATTCTTACTGTAAGCAATTATGGCTCACATGGAGGCAGCTGAATGTGATGATCAAGACAGGTCAGTTTATGTTACATACATACTTCAGAAGACATAAGGGTCCTAAAACATAGTTGGAATATGTGATGGGTCTTGATGATTACAGCAAAAATAATGTGCCCATCATACATATGCAAGTGATTTTTATATGAAATGTATTCATTGTCATGTCTAGGAAGGTGAAAATATATTACTTTGTGTATATATGTGAAACATTAGTCAAATATAGGTTCATAGATTCATAGGAGATTACTAGGCTTACAGTTTAAGGGTCCTTACAAGCCTAGCCAGTGCAACCTGATTTTGTTGAATATATGGCCCCTTGGGACAAGAGGATGGCACAGATTTGTGCCTGTGCATTGAGTATCTTACAGATTGCCCCTATTTAAAGGGATATAGGCACTACCCCAGGTGAAAATTGGTGATTCCCTATCCACTGATCCTAACTGTGTTTGAAGAGGGCCAGAAAAGAGTTCTGCTTAATTTGAATAGGAAGCCTTTTCCAAAGAAAGGGAATCTCCAAGACACATATCTGTCTCTCCAGCATGTTTTGTCACTGGCTAAGTTTAGATACCTAGATTGGGTGACCCTCATGTTGTTTGACTTGCAGATGTGTAGCTGCTCCATCAAGGCTGGATTTGTGAGTTCTTTGTAGGTCAGGCAAAGGTCACCCCTTAATATTCAGTAGGAGACAGAGTAAAGGGATTGGGCTTTTAGACTATCTGCAAGGTTTATGTTGTTTACTTTTTTTTTATGAGGAATCTCTTAGGTCACTCAAGCTGCTGTAATTGTCTAGTCAACTACATGTCAAATGGTGAACTGTACTTGATTAGTTGTCTAACAAGGGCTGAGTACAGCAGGACTATAATATCCTTGCATGTATATGCCACACCTTTACTTATAAGTTGTGCCACATAAAATGATTTCCTCACCACTATGGACATATGCATGCCAAAGCTCAGGCTACTATTAATCTGTATACCTAGAACTCGCACCTCTAAGTGTACTCTAATGGATATGCTATTGATGTTGTACTTTGCATGGGCATTTGGCTTCCCAAAGGGTATGATAATGCATTCTTTTGCATTTAGTTTTGAATCATGGTTTTGGCACCAGTAATTTATCTGATCTAGACTCTCCTAAAGGATATCCACATCACTAGGGGATTCAGTGATTGCCCCCAGCTTGCAGTCATTGGCAAACGTTGTCATCCAGAAGCCTTCCACATTTGCCTTGACTTCAGAGAAGTATATTCTGAACAGGTGTGGCCCCATTACTGAGCTTCTGTGGTACACCACTGGTAACTGGCCTCTTACTGGATCTGGATTTGCCCAGTTTAACCACGTGTCCAGTCCATGAGCCATTTGGGAATCCAGTTGGTTACATAGGGATTTATATCCATTTTTGTGTGTTTATTTATAATACCTGAATGGGGAATCATATGAAATGCCTAGGCCATGTTAAGGTAGTTGGTATGTACTGTTTCACCCTCATCCTTGGCCTTAGTGACTTTCTCAAAGAAATCTACCAGATTCAGTAGGCATGGCATGCCCTTGATAAAGCTGAATTGTGTTGGGTCCAGTGTTTGGAGGTTTCCTATGGCATTATTTATCAGGTCCATGATTATTCCTTCCATAGCCATGCATATGAGACTAGTCAAACTTATGGTGCTTTAATTTTCCAGGTCAGAAAATGGTCCCCTTTATGTAGTGGGATGAGAGTTGCTGTCCTCCACTCTACTGGTGCAAAACCAGTCCAGAGGTTGTGGTTAAACAGAGATCTTAATGGGTGTAATAAGTCCTGATATAAGCTGTTTAAGAAGCAACCTGGTATATTGTCAGGCCCCACTGAAGCCATGTTTTTAGCTTTAGAGACCACCGTGACAACATGTTCTTTGGTGATAATTGATGTTGTGGTGGTGGAGGGTATTTTTTTAGGACAACTAATGGTGACGGGGAAGTGAAATTCAAGCAGAGTTTGTCAGACAGCATATTTCCTATACCTTCTGGCTGAGTATAGGTGATGACATCTGCAACTAATTCTGCATATTGTTAGGTGATGCCCTTAAGGTTGCAGAAACAACTGAAAAATGCCTTATGGTTACCATTAGCTTTGGAGGCTATTTTTACCTCAAAGTCTGCTTTCAGAGACTTCACCAGTTTCCAGATTTGCTTGTTTAGACTAATGATGAACATATTTCTCTATTGTGCACATTCCCTCTTACTTTTTGTCAGGATTTTCTTTCTTTTATTGTACAACCTATTCATACTAGTGGTCCACCGGGTTAGCTTGTTTTTGTGGTTTGACCTGGGTTTATTTCAGTCTGGTTCTGCCACTTTTATGCAGTTGTTTATATGGTCATACAGGGCTTTTGTATATGTCTCTGCATAGCTTTTTGTGTTTTCTGGATTTGGGTTATGTGATGAGTCATGATGATATGCTAAAAAAGTACATTTTCATTATGCAAGGATTACTCAAGCATTGCTTGCAAGAAACATGTTTTATCATTATCAATTTTCTTTACTGTTACAGTTCCAATCAAAAAGTTGTGAGAAATGTGCTTCTTACACCCTTTTTAAAAACTGACTCGTAACAAAGTTTCCAATCCTTAATAGCCTATATTGTTTCTCAGAAATCATTATTCTTACACCTTGTGCCATAGTGCTAGCTCTATGACAAATATGATTTATCCTTTTAGTGCTGTCCAAAATACAGAAAACAGTGCAGCATAAACTAAATTTTTCATTTTTTTAGGTAGTAAACAGTATTTGCATGGGGAAAAAATGGAAAAATTAAGATTGTGGATAATGCTAAACTGTTCTATAAACTGTATTTAAACAATGGGCCGGATTCACGATGGCTTGCATGAGTAGAGTAAGACTCCATGCAGCCATCATGTCCGACGAGCGATCCAGGTATAGCCTGTAGGGGCATGTAAGAGAGCTCCTAAAACGTCTCCTACATGGACAGGGCTGGGATATGCAAATTACCTCACTTGCAGCCGAAAGGCATGCAAATGAGGTAAATTTGCGATCCAGGAAGCACAAACCTGTCCGAGTAGGAGATGTGTTAGCTGCAGAAATGTACTCAGTTGACAACTGAGTACTGTTCTGCAAATAGCACAATGGAGGCTTGTCAGCTCTAAATAAAGGTTGCATATGGTTGAGGAAGCATGCCAATGGCCAAATATACAGCCATTGGAAAGTTTTCCAGATGCAAATTTAAAATAAAAAGATTTTTTTTTCAGAGATTTCCGATGTTTAAGCGTAGCACAGTGCCGCGCAAATGGGGTGCACTATAAAAATCATAAAATAAGACAATAAAAGCCACAAACGTGGAATTTATGAAAATTGTTAAATGACAATGTAAGGGAATAGCAGGCTGAAGACAACATGGCCACCAAGTAGGGGTTGCTAAGGAGAGAAGCCCAGTCTAAGACATGTAAGCAAGCATTAGTAGGCAATCCTATGTAAATGAGTGTTAGGATAGTGAATCGCACTTTTATATAGCAAATGAGCACAGTCAGTAGAGTGTAGGAGTAGGATATGGGGAGGAACAGAGTAGGAGATAGGTGACATCACAAGGGGGGTATGTATGAAAGTAGTGAAGCTCATTGGAGCACAGTGGCATGTGTTAGCTGTCAGTTAGACATCATGGAAAGACGTTTGTCAACAGGTAGGCCAGGGAAAGCCAAGAAATGGAAGGTGTATACTGTGGAATACACAAAAGTTTCTTGCTGAGTGGGTATGAGCGTGTGTGCACGCCTGTAAACTCAAGTAAGACAGAGTGCGTGCGTGGAAGCATGAGTGCGCGTTTAAGCTGGAGTAAGCATGTATAAGGCTGTTGGAAGACCTGTAAGCGTGTTTGCGCTGGTGTGCACGCGTTTTAACCCGAATAAGCAAGTTTTAGTCCGTCTAAGCGTGTGAGCTGCTGTGAGTGTGTTTCCACTTGTATGCGCGTCGCTCCCACCAAGGAAACAGAAAGGAAAAAGGAAGCACAACAAATAGTAGGAAGCTACCAGGGAATACTAGTAGAGCTAGCAGGTGCAAACAATCAGAATCAGGCAATTACACAGGCAGAACACTAGCCCAGCCCAGCACTTAAAACTCTGCAAACAACAGTGCAGTTTGTTTCTCTCAAGAGACACTGCAACACTGGAGTAAGCTACTAGAAGTGAAAACTGAAAATGCTACACTCAGGCAAAAAATGCTAGGGGCTGCCATTGCTGTTATAAGGCGACATGTGCAACATGCTGAGGGTGGTGACATTGCAAATGCTGCCGGACAACCCAAAGTGAGGAGACGGAGAAGAGTGTACAGGCCCAGGGTCACCTACCAGGGCTTACATGAGCTGGAGATAGTGGAAAGCTATAGAGTGGACAGAGACCTCCTGCAGCAAATTGTTGAGCTGTGCAGGCCATGCCTTACACACAGAACCAACAGAGGGGAACCCATCCCAGTGGAAACCAAGGTATGTGTTGGCCTGAGAATACTAGCAACAGGTACCTTTCAGAGACCAACTGGTGATATGATGGGGATATCACAGGCATCAGCATCCAGGGTACTGCACCAGTTCCTGGATGCCATGTCAGCACATGTCGGTGATCATGTATATTTCTCCAATTCCTGTGAGGTATTGGCCAGCAATATGCGTCTCTTCCAGCAAATAGCAGAATACCCTGAGGTAGTGGGTGCAATAGACTGCACACATATATGCATCAAAGCACCAGCTGGTGAGCGGGTTAGAGCCTACATAAACCGCAAGGGCTTCCCCTCCATCAACTGCCAGGTCATGTGTGATGCCCAGGGCATAATAATGAATGTGTGTGCTGGCTGCCCTGGAAGCTACCATGATTCCCATTTCTGGCATCTGACACAGCTGTGCCAGACATTTGCCAATGGGGACATCCCACATGGTCACTTAGTGGGGAATGCTGGCTATGCACTGGAGCCGTGGCTGATGACACCCATCAGAAACGCACACACACCTGAACAGGAATGCCATAATGAGGCACACGCACAAACCTGAAATGTAATCAAGCGTGTGTTTGGGTTGCTCAAGTCATGGTTCCGGTGCCTGGACACATCTGGTGGAGCCTTGCAATACTCACCAACTACATGTACCCAAAGTGTCATGGTATGTGCTATGCTACATAATATGATTCTGTGAAAACAGCTGCAGCAGGACCAGCATAGGCCTGGGCCAAACAGACCCCCACCAGTGCCAAGGCCATCACATGCAGAGCGTAACTCAGAGGAGGAACAACCTGAGCCTGCCCCAGTAGGCAGAAGGAGGTGTGCCCAGTATGCCTTGGCCTTGGCAAAGAGGCAACGCATAGCACATACACTGGCTCAGTAGGAACCCTGGAAATGATACCTCTCTCTGACTCGCACATATAGTAAAGGGATGCCTAACTTGACACTACCTGTTTCCAAACATGTATAGGGAGTGCAGTATGTGCATCTGACATAGGCAGCCCTGCAGCACCACCTGAGGCATGATTGCCATATGTTAAGCAATGCAAGGTAGTGCTAAACAACATTTACCACCATGTAGTATATGCAAACTTGATGACCTTGAGTATCATCCTACCCTCACCAAACATGAGGCCACAATATGAAGACAAGATGATCAATTACAACAATTGGCTTAAGTATTGGTGTCAGTGAAAGGGGATACAATGCCTGTCAACCTGGGATGACATGCTCGACAAGACATGATGCTTCGCTAGGGATGGATTTCACCTATCACCTTTGTCCTTTTGGATATTGCCAAAGGCTCTTGTCACCCCCATAGTGCCTTTTTTAGGTAAGGCTCAAAACACAAACCCACATCCATAGGTATCACAAGGGATAAGAATATAAGTAATGCTACTCAATGCCAGAAGTCTAAACTGCAAGATGCACGCACTCCAAACTCTCCTCAGCATGGAGAATGTTGATATCTGTGCAGTAACAGAAACCTGGTTCAAGGCTCCCAAGAGCACCCTAGCATTAACAGGTTACTCCTCATACCATGCTTTACAGCTGCAAAACATAGAACAAACTACAAAACGTGGGTGAGTATCAATATTTTTCAAAGATACCCACACCCCCAGGTTGATGGCAGAGCATGAAGCATCGGAGACTATCCATGTGCAACTAACAGTGGCTAAAACCACCTTCCAGTTCATAGCCTGCTACAGACCACCCTCCTAAACTAAGGAACCATACTTGGCCGACTGGAGAACACATGAAAATATGAAAGTCTCCCCAAACACCATTATATTGGGCAACTTCAACTACCCAAACATAGACTGGGAGCATTACCCTAGCCCCAACACCCTAGCCCAAAGGTTCCCAGAATTTATAAACCAAAATGCTATGGAACAACTTGCTACCACTCCCACAACAGGGTAAAACATACTGGACCTGATCATCACCAACATGGGGACTCTATGCCCAAGACCAGAAGTGTATCCCTATCTGGTAAGATCAGACCAGAGAGTAATCTCACTGGATATTCACATCCTGATCCCAGCCCATGGCCAGAAAAACACAGTGAAAATTATTCACTAAAGCAAATGTCACACTCCTCAAAACAGTGGTGGAATCCTTCACAGCCCCTGGGCCTGTGGAAAATATGGCCCAGACCTCATAACCCTTTATAAACGCATTCTATGAACACCTTCAGGAATGCATGGATCATGCAATCCCAAATAAAACCAAGACCCAATCCTCCAAAGTTAGGCATCCTGTCTGGTGGACCCCAGCCATAAACAAACCATACAATACAAGGAGGAAGCTACTATATGATAGATCAAAATCCCAAAAAGGGAAGGCATCTCTGATCAGTATTATTGAAAAACTATAGCCACACATAAGATTGTCTAAGGCCATCTTTGAGATAAAAATTGTACAGGACACCAAGGATAATCACAAGGCATTCTTTACTTATGGTAGGAACCTGTGTGGGAATCCCCAGGTATGCTCAGAAGTAGTCCAAAATGACAAACAATACACTAAACCCACAAACATTGCCAACATCTGAGCTGACAGGTTCAGTGCAAACTTCTCCGCCCCCTCCCCACCAAAAGGGCAAATATCTATCCCAGCAGAGTACTGGCCCCCTGACATCACAGATGCTCAGGTAACAACCAGCCTCTTCAAAGCAAAACACACAGCATCAATGGGACCAGACGGTGTCCTGGGCTGTGTCCAACATGAACCCCAAGAAGAATTGAATGCAAACATAAAACCACTGTTCAATCTCAGCCTTACCACAGGATATGTACCCAAAGAGCAGTGTACAGCAACAGTGGTCCCTCTCCACAAAGGTGGTGCCTCAATGGATACTGCAAACTATCGCCCCAGAAGCCTGACTAGCTTGGTCTGCAAAGCTATGGAAAGGATCATCATGGACCTCAGAAATAAACATATTGGGGACCTACAGACACTGGATCCTACCCAGTTTCTCTTTGTTAAGGGCAGATCCTGCCTATTAAACCTGGTTGAGTCATTTGAAACAGTCACCAAGGCCATTTCACGAGGGGAAGGTGGTCCATACAGCCTACCTGGACCTCGCAAAAGCCTTCCATACAGTAACCCACTTGGTCATCATAGATAAGATCACCAGCTTCAGTATAAACCCCTATGTCACTAGATGGGTTGCAAACTAGCTCAAGGACAGAACCCACATGGTCAGAAATGCTGGAGCCATGTCAGACCCTAAACCAGCTACAAGTGGCATCCCACAAGGCTCACTCCTGGGACCTCCCTTGTTTGGTATATAATTCTCAGAGGTACAGGACAACACAGAAGGACTATTGGTGAACAGGTTTGCAGATGACTGCAAACTGGGCACCATAGTCGACCCTCCAGCTGACACAAGCATCCTACAAAAGGGCCTCATAGAAACAGACAACTGGTGCCAGAGCCATGTCCTCAAGTTAAACGCAAAACAGTGCATAGTCCTCCCCTTTGTCAAAAACTAAGTGCCCACAAATTACCACATAGGTGGTAACCCATTAAGTATGGAAGAAGTGATAAGGGACCTGGGGACCCAAGCTGATAGCAATCGCTCATTCGATAACCACGTGGCCAGTGTTTAGAAAAACATTTCATATAGCCCACCTAATCATGAAGGTATTCACGTCTACATCAGGGGAGGTCATCGTGCCTCTTAACTCATCCCTCATCAGGCCCACAATTGAGTACAATGCCCCTTGAGGGATGTACCTTATCAGACACCTGCAGCAGCTGGAAAGACCACAAAAGTACCTCACCAGGGGGATCAAATGGCTCAAACACATGCCATTCACTGCCCGGTTAAAGAAACTGCAGCTTCACTCAGTGGCATACCGTCTGCTCAGAGGCAATCTGTGTCTGATGTATAAAGCCATGTCCAATCTGGAATCAATGAACATGCTGCACCTCGGAAAATCAGAATCCCATCAAGCTATGCGCTCAAGAGACCTGAACCTCAGGACTGAAATAAATAGGACATGCTGGAGTGACAGATTCATAACCCAGAGGCTCCCCCCACTCTTGAGTAAACCCCCACTCCAGGTTATCCAGAGTCCCTCATTGACTCTCTTCTAGAGGAATCTTGATGAGTGGATGGGAGATTGTAGGTTTACCCTGGGTATCATTTCTATGTCACTGTTAGACAGAGGCACAGTATACTAACCTTGAAGAATGTCATGGAAAACTCCACTTAAAATGTGTGTTGAAAGCCAAACACACTCTGGCTAGGATTATAAATGTCCTAGGGCAGACAGCTTAGTATGAACCTATGAACAGAATCACACACACCAACTAGTACAACTGTGGTCAATGTGGAGTAATGTTTGGCAGTGTCCACCCAAGTTGGTGAATACACAGCAATGTCGGACAAGCCTGGTTTAAGTAGGCCATAGCTGAACAAAATGCAACATGCTTATAGTTGCCAACTGGCTCTTAACCGTCTGGTCTCCTCAGTATGAACATTTAAAGCAGTGATGGGACTCAAACCCATTATACTGTACACTATAGTGAAAGTACTGAGCCACTACACCATGACAGCATTGCAGCAATCAGCCAGTATGAGAGAATGTTGCCAAGTCTTTGCAAACTATCACATGGAAACCCTGCAGGCCCAGCATAATCCCTGTTGAGTTATGACACAAAGGTGTCTGGCAGTATGAACACAACATGACTTCCAACACATACAGTATAAATGTCAATATTGGTTATGTTCACACACAACCAGAAATGTAGTGGACTCTAGATCACAACATATGGAAAGGTCACACTGGGCATGCTCACACACTTGGATAAATGAGACATATGTCAGGCAACAAACCATGGAAAGCCTGAACTGGGCATGCTCACACACTTAGGCCATGTCTGAGTATAGCAGTCAGTCACACATATCTGGCAGTTGTATGTGTTAAGCCAGGAACCTCCCATGATCCAGCAATCCACCCTGTGCACACAGTTAAATGACAACAGACACATATATTAATATACTGGAACCCTGTCATGATCAAACATGTTAAGCAGATGCACAAGTTGTTCATAGAAACTGGGAAAGCTACAGCAATAAAGACCTGCAAACAGTAGCAGCAACAAATATTGTGCATCCGAACATAAACATAGGTGCAGAAGTCAATACTAGACTGTCTGCCCTAGGGAATTCATAAGCCTAGGCAGAGTGTATTTGATGTCCTCCTCCCCAGTAGAGTAGCTTACTGTGCCTCTGTAAAGTAAGTCACAGAAGGCACCCTTTAAGGTTAGTTTGCTGTGCCTATGTCAAGCAGGGACACAGTGGATATCCCAGGGGTGAATTTGCAATTTCCCATCCATGTGGCTGTATTTCACTGGAAGAGGGTTGGCGAGGGGCTATGTCTAACTTTAATTGGGATTCAATTCCAGAGTGAGGGGAGCCTCTGGGTAATGAATCTGTCCCTGCAGCATGTCCTATTTATTTTTGTGCTGAGGTTTAAGTCCCTGGAGTGTGTAGCTCTAAGGGTCTTGTATGTTATGAGGTGGAGCATGTCCATTACTTCTGGGTTTGAAATGGCTGCATACGTCAGGCATAGATCACCTCTGAGTAGGCGTTAAGCAACTGAGTAGAGCTGAAGATCCTTTAGTTGAGCTGCATAGGACATCTGTGTGTAGCCCTTGATCCTCTTGGGGAGGTACTGTTGTGTTCACTGTAGTTGCCGCAGGTTTTGGGTAAGGTACACCCTAAAAGGGGCATCGTAGTCAAACATGGGCCTGATGAGTGACAAGCAGAGGGTCACAATGACCTCCCATGATCTACATGCAAACACCCATGTGATAAGGAGGGCTATATAAAGGTCTTTGCAATGACTCTGTCAATGTGATTAGCAAAGGAGAGGTTATGAGCTAAGTGGGTCTGTGGGATATTGCTCTGTTATGTAGTAGCTTCCTCCTTCTGTTGTACAGCTTTTATATGGCTGGGGTCAACCAGACAGGTCTCCTGTTTTGGAGGAGTCATGGTTTTATTTGGGATAGCATGATCAATGCATACATGCAGGTGCTTATACAATGCGTTTGTAAAGGATTCTGCAGATTGGGCTGTATTATCCTCCAGCACAGGGCCTTTGAAGTATTCCACCCCAGTTTTCACAAGTGCAAAGTCTGCTTTTGACAAATTCTTTACAGTGATCTCCTTGCCTGGGGGTGGGGACGGGATATGGATGTGCAGGGAAAGTTGTTTATGGTCTGATCTTAACAATGACGGTTCTACCTCTGGTGTGGAACACAGAGTCCCCATGTTGGTGATGATCAGGTCCAATATGTATTCCCCCTTGTGGGTGTGGTGACTGGTTGTGCCATAGCACATGGATTCACAAATTGTAGTGGCTGTAGGGTGATGTTGTTGAGGGCCTGAGTCGTATCCTCAGTCAATATTTGTGTACCTGAAGTCAACCACTATAATGGTGTGTGTGAAGACCTGCATATCCTACACTGTTCCCAGGAAAGCCAAGTGTGGTTACTGGGTATGGGGGGGTGGTCTGAACTACACACCAAACCAAAAGGCAGTTTTGCACAATGGTAGTTGTATATGTATGGCCTGTCATGCTTAATGCAGTGGTACCAACCCAGAGGTGTGTGTATCTGTGATGTATATGTTTACACCCCCTACTTGTGTTGTGTGTTATAAGTCCTGTGGCCATGAAGCATGCTATAGAACATAACCTGGCAGTGCCAGTGTGTATATGTGACCCTGAACTAGGCGTCTGTTAATGCACAGATATTGTTATCCCCCATACTGAGGGATAGTTAAAGATGTACATTCTTCTTTGGAAATACTGATGATGTCAGCACCCTATAAATACAGTAGGAGAAGGGAAATCATCCAGTAATGAGAATAGTGCACTGTGCTAATCCGTCTTTCTCAAGTATCATAACATAGTTAGGTAGGGGTTTGAATCCTGCAAACGCTGTGTGTGGGAGGGGGGTGTGAATGTATGCAATTCTCTGTGAAAGGAATGGCCTTTTTGAAGACTGGGATAACACACTAAAAGATGTACATTCCTCTTTGGAAAGACTGATGATGTCAGCACCCTATAAATACAGCAGGAGAAGGAAAGCCATCCAGTAATGCAAATAGCGCACTGCACCAATGCGTCTCTCTCAAGTATCATAACATTGTTAACTAGAGTTTTGACTCCTGCAAACGCTGTGTGTGTGTGTGTGTGTGTGTATGTGTATGCGTATGCAATTCTCTGTGAAAGGAATGGCCTTTTTGAAGACTGGGATAACACACTAAAATATGTACATTCCTCTTTGGAAAGACTGATGATGTCAGCTGAAGACTGGGATAACACACTAAAATATGTACATTCCTCTTTGGAAAGACTGATGATGTCAGCACCCTATAAATACAGCAGGAGAAGGGAAATCATCCAGTAATGAGAATAGCGCTTTGCTAATGTGTCTCTCGCAAGTATCATAACATAGTGAGGGAGGGGTTTGAATCCTGTAAATGCCATGTATGCATTTGTCAATGTGTTGTGTGTTTTGCTTTTATTATTGTATGACATATTATTATAACAGTAATTTCAATGTACACATCAGGTATGTGTGTGTCACATACAGATATGTACCTGTGACCTTTAATAGTTCCTATGTGTGAAGCCTGTCCCATATGAATACAGTTGTTACCTTTGCCAGCATGTGCCACAGCTTACCAGACCTTAGGCCATACATGTATGTTGGTGACAATGCAGGCTACTGCAGTGATCTGTATCCTAGGCCAACTATGTGACACACACCCATGAAAGCTTTAATAGATTAATGTGGGTGAGGGTTCATGCCTGGAGTATATGTCAGACATGTTAAAACACAGCAAAGTCTGTGAGTGATGGACACCCAGTGTAGGTGTATGGGAACAGTTGCCGATATGCATACAGACACCTTCTTGCTTAGGTGATACACCAAGGGACTGCAGAATACCTTTGGAAATGCGACTATCACAGGAAAGACAAGATAACACTTGTCCACATGTACACACCATTACCCATTCTACATGATGGGTGCTACCACCTACATGGTACTGTTGGAATACTATGTTAACTACATGCCGATGCCAATGCCACAGTTGCATTACAGCAATACAGCATGGCTTGGACAACAGGTATCTGTCCGTATAATACCCATGTGCTGGTTAGGTGTGTCATGTGTAGAATGCATTGTAGGCCACTGTATGTATTTGCAGTCATGGATGGACATATCTGTAGTGTGTTGGCATGTACGTGAGACTGCTATATGCCAAAGAGTATTGTTCCCAGGGATGTGTGGGCTCAGTAAGAATGACTACTGGTATAGTGTAGTACTGCAGGGATATCACTGACACCTGGTTCCTACATCTGTGTATCAGTTGAGGAGACACCATGTAATGACCACTGAATGTCAGGCTATGTAAGCTGTGTATACTACCAAAATGCAGACCACTGACATTTGGAAACCATATCACCCACAGCATACTGTCAAACCATGTCATGTTCCATGCTAACCATGTTCACAAATGTACACCTGCAACTCAGTGCTGCAAACTTCACACATGTACTATCTACACCTCAACACATGCAGGCACAGGTACACACAACTGCCATGTGGCACATGTGCAGACAGTGCACTTTGGGAATTAACACTGGTGTATACAAAACTGCAATGACAAACATAGGTAATGAATCATGCATACCCAAATATATCCACAACAATATCATTACACTGTACTGTTAACAACATGATAATATTACTACAGTGCTATGTAGTCACCCTGTGCATCAGCACCATGCTACTTTGTTCCTGCATCAATGTTACAGATGGCAGGAGGTGGCACAGTTTCATCATATGCACAGGGTGTGTACTTGGTTTGCCAGAGTCTGAAATTGACACATCCAATTGACATGTGTGTGTGTGTGTGTGTGTGTGTGTGTGTGTGTGTGTGTGTGTGTGTGTGTGTGTGTTAGTGAGGGACAACAGTACATGGGGCAATGTTGCTGCAATGTGTGTGTATGTGTTAGCCCTAGGTGTTAGCATTATGTGTGTGTGTATACATGCACACTGTTCCACCACGTGGCTGCCATATATGGGTGCTTGTGGACAGCCACAGACTGTACCTGCCAGGTCATACAGATCACTGTCTCTGGCCACGGACACAGTACCTGTGCCTTGCAGGGGTGCTACGGACAGTATCAGGTACTAAGCCAGACTGGGTACTGTCATCAGAAGCAGTGGGTTGTTGACTGGACACAGGTCCCTGCTGGGACTATCCAGAGCCATGTGCACATGGTCTTCTCAGATGGTCTAATGACAGCACAGACCCAGCATTCCTGGGGCAGGTACTGGCACTATGGGAGCGGCTGTGGGTTTGTTGTCATCCGCGATGACTGCCAGCTGATAATGTTGCTGGCATACGCCCACGTCGACGCCTCATCCGTCCTGCACTGTCCTGGCTCCTGGACATGTAGTTGTGGAAGAGATCTAATGTGTCCCCACAACATCTATCAATGACCTTGCTGATGTTACGGATGGCAGTAGCAAGGTCACGCATAGTGTCATTCATAGCGGTGCGATGTGCTCTAAGCTCCCTCAGACCCTGTCTGGTGTACGGTTCCATACGTGCCTGTGCCTGCATAACAGCCCGGAACATAGCTGAGGTTGAAAGACCTCTATGGGTACGTCTGACAGGGGCAGTACGACCACGGATGCTCCCACGAGAATCCCTGGACATTTGCCTGTGTGGTACCATGTCAGGAATCTGGCCATGGTTGCTGTTAGGGAATGCATGTGCCAATGATACCACACTACCCTGGTCAATGCCCACTGTATGCTGTCCCTCAGCTAAGGACATTGGTGACAATGGATGTATCGGCAGGATGACTGTGCGCATTGATGGGGTTGACTGCTGTGTAGTGTCAATTGGCTGACCAACGACAGACCCTGTCACACCTCCCTGTGCCGTTACACATGTATCATCATAATCACTATCCCCAGCAGTGGCTTCAGGTTCCCTGCTGCACTCCACCAGAGCAATATCAGAACCTGTGAGAGGAAGATAGGAAACACAGTTTACAAACGTGTACACAATATTAGCACACAGGTGCACATGCACACATGCACACATGCACACATGCACAAAGGCGTACATGCACACATGCACACAGGCACACATGCACACAGGCGCACATGCACACGTACACAGGTGCACATGCACACAGGCGCACAAGCACACAGGCACACAAGCACACAGACACACAAGCACACTACTCAGTACAGCAGATACAAACACAGACACACCTGCAATCCAACGCATACACAATACTGTTTTAGGGTGGGTGACAGTATCACAAGGAAAAACATCACTGCACACTTGTCAGCATGCAGATTATGTGTTGCACAGGAACATGCAGTGCAAGTGTAGACAGCCCTTGTTAATAACAGTATACGTGTACTTGATGCTTGTGTGTAGTTGTTCAGTGATTGTCTCCACCCTGGGACACAATGTGTACAAGGACATAACAATGTTGTGCAAGTGTTACAAGCTGTGGGTGCATATATTTGCACACACACACACACACACACACACACACACACACACACACACACACACACACACACACACACACACACAAAACACATGGCGGTGCTACGCAATGACTGCTATGTGTAATTGTGTGGTCAGCAGAACTGGATGTGGTGTAATGCGTGAGCCATGATCAACATGCTTCTTGTGGTCAGTCAACAATAATAATGTGTGCCAGACAGGCAGCTAGCATGCTGTACCTGATGTGCAGTAACATGACTACATCCACAATTACACAGCCACTTGTTACATGGGTTTGTAAGGTGGCCAATAGTGAGCATTGCCTAACATGAATGTATTATTTGTTCAAGACTGTTGCACAAAGACATGATAGGCCTCTACCCCTCAGGTATATTATGTGTGCTGCATAGATGACAAGTGGGATACTGAAGGGTGACCATACAGCAGGTGTCATAATTGGACATGTGTAGCAGGCTAAGGTGTAGTGTGTATGCCAAACATGTGTCTGTTGTGTACATGTGTATCAGGTATGCCTATACATTGTCCAGTACTGTGTTGCCACACATGTGTGTCATGCTTTGTGTATTGCATGTGAGTGAGGCAGCTATTGAGAATAATGGGATATGCATAGTCTAACAGCAAACATGCACAGCATGCATTATGAGTAGGTGTGTTACATGTGTACAGACTACACCTCCATATGACATGCACATGTCATTAGCAATAGTATTGTTATTACACACTCACCAGCATGGATTGGCTGCCTTGCTGTCACTCCAGAGGGACCTGCAAGAATATGACAGTGATTGCCAGTGGTCACAACTGTGCCATTGATACTGTGAGTATGATAAAGTGCAGTAGTCCAACAGGTGGCTTTCAAAGGTGTACAGATTATGCTCAGAATATCAATCTTGCAGAAGAATAGGCAGGTTAACAGCTACACAAACAGTACACATCTCACACACGCATAAACTACCAGTACAGAGAACAGTCAACTACAGATATGGCATGTTACCTGCACGCTCCATTTCAACATGCTGGTTGGCTCCGGCCTCCATGATGACACATGTTTGTGGATGCTGCTGTTGTTGGCCTGGAGCCACAACACTTAGGAGGTGCTCCTCCACACTGGTGAGGGGGGTGGATGGGTACCCCACTGCCTGTGGCAAGCTGTTGTCTGTGGATATCAGATGTACACTGCCGGACATGTCTAATTAAATCACTGCAGTGATGGCGTACCTGCTCATATGTCCGGTTATGCATGCCTATGTCATTTACCCACCGGACAAGATCTTGCCACAGTGCAGCCCTCTCATGCTGGTTCTGGCTGGTCCTGGAAAACAGCACACAGTAATTCTGCACCAG
>NC_056734.1:31568397-31725897 GCF_019279795.1 Protopterus annectens | reverse complement strand
TAAATACACACACACTTCTAAACATCCATTGCTGTACATATACATGCACATGTAGGCACATAGACTGCCCACCTTTCATGGTGGGAATATCACTTCTGAAACAGTTGTGAGACATAGCATTCTGTAATGATATTGCTCAGTGTTGTGCATAATGCATTATGCTGTCCTCAGGCCGTATAGCTGTAGCAGGCCTCACTGGCTCAGTCCCACAGAAGTTCACCACCACATGACATATACCTGCACTGCATGCTGTTTTCAATGCCACACACTACAACCTACATTGATATGTGCACATAGCAACCTTCAACTACATATGTATGTCCAGCCTTCACTAACAGTTGCAGTATGTCCCTTGCCCTATGCACATCTGCATATATATATAGATACAGACTGCTAACACATATGGAGGGTTCACAGTATGTAGATTATTAGATTATGTAGTTTACATTACCTTTGTCTCTGACAGCTTTTTTTCTGCTGGCTTGCTGGCTTGCTGGCTGGCTTGCTTTTTATTTTATTTTTTGGTCTCTGTCTCTATCTCTCTCTCTCTCTGTCTCTCTCTCTCTCTATCTCCCTCCAGTTGCTGCAATGATATTATTGCATGTGTGGACTGGCAGCACAGGCTGCTTTTGTAGGTATCTGCACATGTGCATGTGATGGCCTCTGCACCAATTGGTGGCCAGCATTTAGTAATTGCATGCAGCCTGCTGTGTGGTAATTGCAGTTCTCACTTTGATTTCAGGACAATGCTATAAAATGATAGGTTAGGTAGGTGTAGGCCTTTCAGTTTTGCAAGGTGGGGACGATGCTGGTTTGCTGTGGGCACTGTTGTGTGAGTCAGAAGGTTGGTATATCTCTCATATCTAATGCTGTGTTGTAGCCACTGAAATGCATGTTGTACTGAAACCTGTCTGTTGCTTCTTCCAGTTCACTCTTCTCAGTGTGTATGTTAACTCACACCTGCTAATGCTAACACTGTTTACATGGGAGTATGTACTTACCTGTGGGATTTGAGGATTAACTGGCATACAACAGTAGTTCTTGCAATGTGTTGCTATGGCTTTTGTATTTTCCCTTTACATTCACTCCTTGAATGCCTGATATTTGTCTTTACTGGAATGTGTTGATATGGCTTTCCTATTCCCCATTTACATTCACTCCTTGTAATGCATGATATATTTCTTTCAGCACTAAGTTCTTATATGTTTGCTGTGGCTTGGTGGCACTCCATGCAGTCTGGTGAGCCCAAGGTTTGGGGTTTGACACTTACAGGGATATTTTATTTTGCTGCTGAGCAGTACTAGGGCCTTGTCATACAGAGTGAATAAGGCACTTTTAAACAGTTGTAAGCAGGAAGCAGGAAGTCAGTGTGGACACCAGCTAGGGATATGCAGGCTGGGTGTAGGGAAGGTCCATAGCGGCACATTTCTTTAACTGCAATACCTGTACATATGTTTGACATTTGCTGTGACATTTCAAACCTTCCACCCCTGAGAGAGGGGTGAGGACACCTAAGTATATTGTACTAACAATTATGAATATCAGGCACATGCAGTGCTTGTGAACTGCTATACTGTCATTAGTATGTTAGATGGCTACATCCTTTGATATGTCTGTCTTGTGCTCCTACATAAGGGCATGCTTGTGGAAGTAGTTCTACATCTATTCGCAGAGTATGTAACAGCAGACAGGCTGATATTCCTGTGTGTTTCTGACACTTGCAGGCCTCAAATACTCTCAGGTATATATTTGACCAGCCTCAGGGAAAGGTACATATTAGTGGGATACACACGTGATATATTTCAGATATTCTGCAGTTGTGACAGTGGGGTATTTTGAGCATATGTATTACTACACCATTTCTGACATGCAAGTAGTGTCTACTTTAACGTATTGACAGTTACCAATATATGGGATTCCCCACCTTTCTGCCTACTGTTAGTACATTTCACAGGGAGTCAGTGGGGCACAGGTAACAGTTGTTTGCAAATCAGGGACATCCCTGTAAATCAGTCACAGTTGGGAGGTGTGGCCTCTTACCTATTCAAATATGACAGTGTTTATCCTGCTCTGACACTGTGTGGGGTTTGTAAGGTGCAAATGTAACATTATTACCTAAGAGCATGGCTGTTTCTCTTCTCACACTGATGTAATGCAATTCCACAAGAATTGCCAGTAAAGATACACAGAACAAGCTTTGTGTAATGGCCTTCCTATTTTCCGTTTACATTCACTCCTTGTATTTCATGATATATTTCTTTCAGCACCAAGTTCTTGTATATCTGCTGTGGCTCAGTGGTAATTCATGCAGACTAGTGTTTCCAAGGTCTGGGGTTTGAGACTGACAGGGGTATTTTATTTTTCTGATGAGCAGACTACAGGCCTTGTCATACAGAGTGACTAAGGCACTTTTAAGCAGTTGTAAGCGGGTTTGCGCGAGTTTGTGTGACACTTAGCTATGCTTATCTACTCTTAGCTAAGCGCACACAAGCGCACACCCGCTGACTACTGCTTAAAAGTGCTTACACCCGCTAACACCCGCACTAATTTCTTTTAAAGAAAATAAAATGGGGAAATAGGAAAGTGGTGAAAAAGGGGGCACAAAGAGGGAAAAACAGTAGGGAAACCAGCTCGGGATGTGCAGGTTGGGTGTAGGGAAGGTCCATAGCTGCCCATTTCTTTATCAGCAACAGCTGTGCATATGTTTGAAATTTGGTGTGAAATTTGAAACCTTCCACCCCTGAGAGAGGGGTGAGGACAACAAAATATGTTGTACTGCCAATTAGAATTATCAGTTTACATGTCCTTTGGACATGTATGCGAATTGGGCAGCTATGTATGGGGCGTAATTTTTTTGTGGGAACAGAGTGCCCTTTTTTTATTTTTTTTTTCAGGTGAGAGTGGAATGTGAGGTACAGGAAGTAGGTATATTTGGGGAGGTAGGTTGGGGAGGTTAACAGACAAGACTAACAAGATGCATACATGGGCGGAGTATGACACATGTGGGGGGTAAACACAATTGACGGGGATGGATGTTTGGATATCGCGATCCCATGAGCCCGCAGATGGCAACAGTGGAACTGAGATCCCCACCCATGGGCAGTTGCCACTGCACCTTCACAGCCCAGGCCGGGGCTGTGCTGGGGGCTGGATAGGATGGGCAGGCACACCCGTGAGTTGTGCCACTCTCACCTCGAGCTGGTGTAGGGGATCAGTCACAGAACGCCTGATCTCACTACTCACCACGGACCGGACCCTATGGAGGGTGAGTGGAGGCTCTCATCCAGCCAAGCTTGCAGAGGGGGGATGAGCCCCATCCCCTGCAGCGCTACCACCCGAAGGTGGTACAGGGCCACCGGAGGAGGAGGTCCCGGGCTGGGGCACTGGTGCCAGGTGCACTCGCCAGCTGAGGTGGGAGAGGTGGGTCCGGTGGAACCCGCCTTCCCTGTTGTCCTATGTTTAGCAGTATTTTATGGCATTTTGAGTTAGTAACAAACAACACCATTCAAAATTAGTTGTAACAGCATGCATCAGTATTCACATTAACCAAACACCCATGAATTCCGAACATTGAGCAGCAAGCATAAAACATGCATATTTAGAACAACAGTGCACATTCCAACAGTATGCAGGGTTGATTGGTGGCAACAGGCCATCAGGTTTGGATATATGAACAGGGCACATGCATCAACGTACATGCAGATATGTATGAACCAACAGGACAAATGTCCATGGGAATTAGTTGTGAATACACATACTCAGTTTGGTGTGGAATGGCATAATTTGTGAAAATAGGGTAGGGTGGAGAAATATTACATTAACAACTTACACTACCTATACATATACATATGCTGTACATTCCTAGTAGATGCAGATATATATCCCCTACATGTATTAGTACAGTTTCCTGTATGTAACCTTAGGAATGTTGGTGATGGGGAAGTTACTGCTACATTCATATACATTCCATTTTTATTCATATATGTTCATATCTGGCTGTGTTCAGGTACAGCATCCTGCTACATTTGATTTATATGGGTCTAGACAACTGTGGATGTTCAGCATTTCATACAACCATACTATCTCCATAATGCAAGGGTACAGCAACATATCCAAATTGTGGGATGGACACAGTCCAGGTTCTGTACTTTATTTAAGACATTACACTCTTTGGTTGTGGCTGTCTCATTCATTTCATTATGTAGTGACTGCAGTATACCTTTATTCCAGACTTATTACAGCTTTCTTGGTAGCTTCAAACTGTCTTTCTCACACTCTCTCACTTATTTTATATTTACATTTCAGAATGGTACTTAATTCTAGGCTTTATTAACATTTATTACTGGATAACAAAAATCCTTTCCAGCTGACTCACTTATTTCATATGGCAGAATTTACAAGGATATATTCGACACTTGTCTATCCTTTCTTGATTGATTACCACTCATTTTCAGGCTGAAGCAGTTATCTGATATTACAATACAGGTGGGAACTCTATTTGAGACTTGTTTAATCTTTATTACTGGATTACAATACACTCTTTTCCAGGCTGCATCTCTTATCTAATCTTACAATACTAGCAGAATCTTTCTTATAGGCTTATTTGACCTTTATTACTGGGTTACAACACTGAACTCTTTTACAGTCTGTCTCACTTATATTCTAAAACAATACCAGCTAAATAATTACTAACCTACCTGGTGGTGCAACCTCAGCAGCCTATCAGCATAGGCTCACCGATTCGCGGAACAAACACCTGCAGCTGTAATATAAATGAAGGAATATTGGAACATACCTCTCCATACTATAGGCTAGGATAGCATTTCTTACATACGTAATTACATGGATACTTACTCAGTAGTGGGGCATTGGGCATTTGGCGGGCCTCCTGGATCCAATGGTTCAGTTGGTCCTCCTTACATTGCTTCAGGTCCGCATGGTGGTGATGGACCTGTTCACCAGTCCTCAGAATGTATGTGGCACTGGAGAGATCATGTGCCAACTGGTTCCATGCCTCTGCCTTATACACACCCCATTGAACCTGGGCCTGCATGAGTTGTGCTTCATGATCATGGACTAGGAGCCAAACCATATATTTTGACTCCTCAACACCCCACCTTTGTGCTCTAAAGCGATTTCCCTCTCCTGCACCTGCCATCCTGACTGCAAATGAATACCACAATCAGTTATGATGTGTATTCCTGCCTATGAGGCTTATATATGCCGGTTTTCCCGCACTTATCTGTGATTGGTCATTTTGGATATTTATCAGCTTAAAGCAAACCTGCTTTGTCATGGTTCTATTTTCATTCATTCCTATATACATGCTAATACTGTATTTCTCAGTACAACTGTCATGGCTTAGTGGTTCAGTACTTTGACTATGGTGCACAGTATAACGGGTCCGACCCTTGGCATTGCTTTTTTTATTTTATTACTGTCTAGACAGGTTAGGAGGTGTGTCTGTGTAAAGGCGGCTTTGATACAGCTTGCCCAATGTTGCCCGCCGGTAAGCTGGTTGGAGTGCTGCGCAGCTCCGTGCATACGGCTTACACTGGGTAACACGTTATTTAGCTATAAGCACTCATATTATGCTGGGTGCAGCGCTGCTGAGCTACAGGCACTCATATTAAGCTTGTTAAAGCACTGCTCACCTCCGGGCACTCATATTACACTTGTTAAAGCGCTGCTCACCTCCGGGCACTCATATTACACTTCTTAAAGCGCTGCTCACCTCCGGGCACTCATATTACGCTTCTTAAAGCACTGCTCACCTACGGGCACTCATATGCTGCTTGTTAAAGCGCTGCTCACCTACAGGCACTCATATTCAGCTTGCTAAAGCGTTGCTCAGCTATGGGCAATTATAATCTTTTTTTTATAAATTATTCTGTTGGATTTCTTCACAAATACATGGCCCATTTCATTACATTTTACTTAAATTATAGTTTTATATATATATATATATATATATATATATATATATATATATATATATATATATATCAGTGGATTGTTTCATACTTATTTAAATAAAAATGGTTAATGATGTTGTGGGGGCTCGAACTGTGACTACCTCCTCTTTGACTAATGTCTCTACCGCTACGCTATTGCTACTTGGCTTAATTTCCATATGTACATATTATATGCTTTTCAATGTCTTCTAACTGTTGCTGAGTGAAGGGCATACCCGCGCAAATGAGTACAAATGCGGGCAAACATTTTTGAAATTATAAAAAAAAAATGAAACTGCTATTTTTACATTTTACACATTTTCAGTAGGGTTTTGTGTTCCATGACATTTCTAAGGACTCGCTCGTGGGTGTTTACTTTCAGGCCTCTGACTCTTCTGGGGGCATGTCCCTTTGCAGTACTCGGCATTCGAACACGCCCCCTACTTTTCTACATGGACCGTGTTAGCCTAGGGTATGAATCAGCATGCCCTCATGAATATGCATGGCATGCTGACGTCATACCGTTCAACTGCAGCCTCCAAGTAAGACATATTAAGTCTTACACAGAGGTTTCGTGAATCCGGCCCAATGTCTCATGTGCTATAGTTCACTCAATTACCTTCAGTTATACCTTGTCATACAGATTTTGAAATCTGTCAGGTGCATTTATTGAAATATATACTTTTCCTATTGCAGGGATTCATGCAAAGATGCCATGCATTTTTGAGCTATCTAATGCAGACAGCTAAATTTTTTACTTTTTTCTTTAGATAGTAGACCTTGTTGTAAGCTCCAAGTGAAAAGCAAATGCACCTTAAATGAAGGTAATTTAAAAAACTATTGCAGCAAATTACAATGTGATCTCTACACAGGATAGAAACAATGCTTTGTGTGCCTCATTTCTCTTGATTCCCTTCAGTTAAACCTTGTAGCATAATCAGGTACATTTACTAAAGTAAATACTCTCCCTGTTGCAGGGGACCATGAAATTATGCCGGCATGTTTGAGCTATCTAAGGCATATTAAACTCATTTTTTCACTTTTTTTCTTAGGTAGCAAACTGTATTTGCACAATGCCAAAAGAGAGCAAACATGCCTTAAAAGGGATTACAACTGAAAAATAAATATTGTGAATTATGGCACTTTGTTATAAACAAGATTTGAGCAATGCTTATTTTACCTTATTTCTGTCAATTCACCTCAGTTACACCTTGCATCACAGAGATAATTATCTGACAAGTGAATTTTCTGGAATTATTACTATCCAGAGTGCTGCAAGACACTAACATCTGCCAAGAGTTTTTGAGCTACCTAAGGGAGCAAAATTACATTTCTCATTGCTTCCCTTACATAGTGAACCATGTTTACATGATCATGGTGCTCACCGGGCAGACTTTGCACTATATATAAAAGTAGCAGTGTAGCTAATGCACTTGTATTCTAGTGAGGAGAGTGCTTTGAAACATAGAGTTGTATGCTGCTGGAAAACAAGACTTTGCAAGATTTACTTGTCTTCTACAGTGTTGTACTGAGAAGGTATGTTGCTATATCTTTAGTAGTACTTTTAGTTGAACATTAGAAAGTAAAGTCCCTTGCCAACAGAAAAGCATTTTTATAATTTTAGAATTTTTTACTTTTCTCTCTTCCTTTTGCCATAACCATGTCTGATTTTTCTATAATTAACCTATGAAATGTCATATGCCCAATTTATTATTGATTATTTTATTCTGCATGCATGTTATTACAATTATAGTAGATTATTGTATTATAAATATTTAGTAAGGTCTGGTATTTTTACCTGTGTTAGCAGTGAAATAAAAATGTGTCATTATTTTTATATTTTACAGGACTGAATTCCACAATGGTGTATATGGCAGTTGTAACTTTTAGGGGTGTCACTTTTCTAATGCTGCATTTGTATTATTAATGCAGCAGTGTATTACAAAATTTACATCAGTGTTATGTCCATTGCAGAAGTGTTATAAGATCTGTGCTGATTGTTCATTTTACAATATATACTTCTTCTTTTGCTGGGGGGGTTGTTTGGGGAAAATGCAGGGTTGGGGGGGATGGATTGGTTGTGGGGGGATTAGGAAGGGTTTGTGGTGGGGTTAAGTACAGTGCTTTTCTGGCTGACTTGGTCAGTGGCAGAGGGTGAGATAGAGGAATGTGGGAGGGTTTGGTGGCACCTAACTTGTGCGACTACTGAATGTGGTGCATTATGACATGAATGACTCCTTGAACCATGTGTCCACCTCCTTAGACAGGATAAATGGCACACTGGATGGAACATCTATTGGGACAGGGTGCACTTCCATGTGGCTGGAGAGATGCTCCATCTTCTGGTGTTAGCAGATGTGACCATGCAAGATCTTGCTCCCACAGTGACACAATATCCACTGCTCTGTCAGTAGTTGGAGTGTCCATACCCAGACATGGTAGGCCACATGGTCATGGTTCTTGACATAAGAATCATGACGTCTCATCCAGCAGATATTGCTCATGTTCAGGTAGCACATCATCTTCCAGCCAGGGCCATGAAAGTACCAGATCAAATCATGGTAGAGGTGGTTCTCATAGTCAGAGGTGATGATACGGATCTGAGTACTCTGCAATGCTCATGCTTGTCCAAGATGCCATAACATAGTGCTAGCACAATGCCTGATTGTGTCCAAGCAGACACACACACACACACGCACACACGCACACACGCACACGCACACACGCACACACGCACACACACACACACACACACACACACACACACACACACACACACACACACACACACACACACACTCACTTCTTTAGTGTCAGCCTTGCCCTCCTACACCCTGTCCACAATGTGCAAATGGTGATGACTGTGCCTGTCGTTTTCACATGTCCCTGTGACTTAGGGTTGCATATATGTCTGATGATCCCAGTGGAGAGTTGATGCTTGCTTATTCTCAAGACTGGATTTATCATTACATATTGCATAGCTAATGTTCTTGATCCCTCCGTCCTATTAATTTATGAATGGTTTACTGCTATATCATTATGCAACTTTGCATTCCAGTTAGTGCTTTCATTACAGTAGTGGAAGCATTAGGTACTTCCATCTTTTTTCTGAGTATAGTTGTGTAAATGAGGGCATAATTGACCTGTTCAATTTTTTAGACTGTGGTCAAGTTGACATGCTTGATGCAGACTGTTGCATCTAACATGATCAAAGACTGCTGGAAAGGGGCTGAATTTTTAGCTTTAAATTGGTTAACTGGTTCATTTGTTTAAATCAGTTTGCTCATTTGCTACTGTTATAAAAAAATATACACTTTATGCAACGCCGCTTAGCTAGTGTTAAACTATTCCTGCAATAAGGTCTGCTCTTCAAATTTTCCCTTAGAACGAGCCAGTTTTTTAGTTTTAGCACTAAAATCTGTTTCTTTGAGCTCAGCACTTGTTCAGAACTCATTGTAAGCACAAAATAAGCTACAAAGTACTACAGCACTTAACTTTCCTCACTTGTCTAGAGAAAAACAGTTTTTAGTATTTAATAAATAAGCACCTATCCAGGCATGTCTAAGAATCAGCTCCCGGTGTTTTCTCCTGTGTACCTGATGAATCTGGGCATCTTGGGGCAATGCAGCAATTGCCTCATGCACACAGACAACCCTCTCCTCTTACCAGCCAACACTACAACCTGTGAGAGTTCCACTTATATAGCCAATCTGGAAGCAAAGCTCTCTTCACCCAAGACTGGACCAGACAGTCAAGAGGAGAAAGTAAACACTTGCACCACACTCATCACATAGTCCCTCAAAACCTACACCACCAAAACACACACATAGAAACATGAAACACACACTTACATTCACAGAGGCTCTCAACAAAAATCTGCTCAAGCAAAAGAGACCTCCAAAGCAGAAACACAAGCAACCTTTACTGCCCAACACAACCCAAATGATACATAGCCCACAAACTCAGTGTGCCACACAACCACAGCCCATAAGGCATAGCAACGTACCCAACACACTAGTCATAGGTGACTCTATAGTCAGGCACACTGATGTTCCACTTACCAGGCTAAACAAGGAGAAAGTTGCTGTCAGCTGCCTGTCGGATGTCAGGATCTGGCACAAAACGTAAGCAATCAGGTTACTTCACAAGTACAAATATGACTCTATCATTGTCCATGTTGGTATGAATGACTTGAGATGTACCTTCCTGGACTACATGAAAAGAGACATGGAGGAGATCTCTGATCTTGTAGCCCAGGCAGGTATGACCCTAGCCCTGAGTAGCATCCTACCATCACCCAGAACGATACCACAGTACAAGGACAAAATGACTTGACTTCAACAATTGGCTAAGCTTCTAGTGTCATTCTAAAGGGATCCAGTATCTGTCTGCCTGGGATGACATGATTGACAGACCATGATGCTTTGCCAGAGATGGCCTGCACCTGTCGCCCTTGGGATTCCGGATACTTGCTAAGGCTCTTGCCACCCCTATAGTGCCTTTTTTAGGCAAGGTTCAAATGACAAATTCACCACCTTAACAGGTACAAGCAAGGAAAATCTGAGAGTAATGCTACTCAGTGCTAGAAGTCTAAACCTCAAAATGCATTCACTCGAGGCACTCCTTAAAATTGAGAACATCGACATCTGTGCAGTGACAGAGACCTGGTTCAGGGCTCCAGAGAGCACCCTGGCATTACGAGGCTATAATTCATACCACACCTTTCGACCACCTAACCTGGACCGAAACACTAAAGGTGGAGGTGTCTCCATATTCATTAAGGATATCCACACCTCCAGGCTAGTTGCTCAGCATAATGCGTTCGAGATTATCCAAGTGCAACTAACTCTGGGCAAGATCGCAATCTATATCTCTCAACCTGGAAACATCAAAAATCTGGACAAGGCCCATGAAAAATAGGTATAAATCGGTATGCTGATTAACATCTAATTTGCATACATAATTATGTAGCCCCACCCATTCCAATGGAATTGTGGGATACCAACTTTCAAACACAAACTGAAGAACAGACAACCAAAATATGGCACCAGAGTCCACCTGCAGCCATTCCAATGTCCCATTACCTGGCTATTTCGACCAATTTACCATAAACACTAATGTATGCATACTGCTTTACTTCTTTCTGGTAAACAAAGCAATACTGTCTCACAATGAAAATAGTCTTGACATTAAAACTTCTCTGCCCTTGAAACTCACATTCATTGAAACAGCACTGAAACCCACACTAAGAAAATGCATCTGGCCAGTGGTGGATAAAGATTACCTTTGGGGTGTTTTCAAATCATTGCCCCCTTGCACACAAAACAAGAAACATACATGTGTTCTTTTCTTTATACACCTTCTTGGCTTTATTAAATTATATTCCTTGTATAATACAACACACGTTAGAGCGCATTTTACATTTATTGTTTGAACATTTTACCAGTAGAATGTACTGTAGGCAATGAAACAAAACACGAGCCAATAATGACAAAACTGCCCAATTCAGAACATTTCCATCATAAAAGTCTGCTTCCACATCCACACTATAAATAGAATGACAGTAGTGTAAGCCATAGGCATCTTGCACAGTGTCTCACACTTATTTTCAATTTCATTTTTTGGGGGGAGGGGGACAAAAGGTAAAAAACCAGGGACACATTTTAAACATTGCTTGTATAATTTTGTAAAGTTGCTAGAATAAAATGTTGTGTTACCATCATGCATTTCACTGGCAAATTTTAAACCCAGGACCCTATACACTACAGCCAGAACAACATACCACTATGCCAAATCAGCAGCTGCCTGAAAAACAGGAAGACTGAAACTTAATAGCCATCATTTAGTGAATTCATTTCTCACTTCTCAATGTAGCTCTTAACCACTTAACACAAAAAAAATGGACAAGCAACAAAAACAATAATGGGGGAATACAAATTGTGTTCTCACTTCTCATCATAGCTCTAAACTCTTAGCACAAAAAAATGTTCTTACTTCTCATAGCTCTCAACTCTTAGTACAAAAAAATCTGGACAAACCTCAGAACATAACTTTCAACGCTTAGCAGAAAAAAAAAGTCTCACTTCTCATCATAGCTCTCAACTCTTAGCACAAAATAAATGTAGACAAAGCTCAGAAATGGTGCTGGCTAGTGATATTAGCCTGAATACCTCTAGCCACCAAGTGTATTACATGCGGGCATTTTGACACAGAAACACATACGCACACACACACACACACACACACACACACACACACACACACACACACACACACACACACACACGCACACACCAAGCTTACCCTGAAAAACGAGTGGTTCCAGCTTCAAAGCTTACCCTGAGTAGTTCCCATTCCTCTGTCGTTGCTTCCTGCCATTAATCTCTGCTCTGCTCACAAACTCTGCCCCAAGTAGTTGCCATTCCATTCCTCTGCTTGGCAAACTCTACCCTGAGTTGTTCCTGCTTGCAAACTCTGCCATTTCAGCTTCCTGCCATTAATCCCTGCACACAGTCACACACAAGTTCCTATGCTGTTCCCCATTCCCACCAGCTTGCAATTCAATTCAGCCAGCCGAAAATAATGATATGAGCTCCTTGAGCTCAATTCCAACATGCTGGTAGCCTGACGGAGCTGACGTCATCGCGCACGTGATGACGTCAGCTCTGACAGCGTGAAAATTAAAAAAAAAAGAAAAAAAATCGGAAATGAAGGGGTGCTACTCGGGACTCATGGCACCCTTTCATTTGGACCCCAAAACTCAGTAAAAACCGAGTAATTCAGGATGGTTGGGAGGTCTGCCACAATGCAAATTGTAACTTGATACAAATACCCCACCATGCCCCAGGATTCCCATTCCTCATTTTTGATACTCTGGAAAATATTAGGGTACAACCCAACACTGTAATAATGGGCAATTTCAACTACCCCACCATTAACTGGGAAAACTACTTATGTACCAACTCTTTTACTCAACATTTTCTGGCATTCATAAATTCCAATGCCTTCGATCCACTTATCCACACCCCCACCAAGGGCAGCAATATCCTAGACCTGGTCATTACCAACATGGGCGACTGCTGTTCCACACCAGAGGTCAATTCCTCATTGGTCAGATCCGACCACAAGCTAATCACCCCAGACATCCACATCCTGTTCCCACCCTCCACCTCCATTAGGGAAACCACCGTAAAAAATTTCTCCAAAGCCAACTTCACGCTTCTTAAGACAGAAGTGGCAAACTTCACGACACCCATGCAGACAGACAATAGAGGTACGACTGCTGAATTCTACACAAATGCACTTTATAAGCACTTGCATGAGTGCATGGATCATGCTATCCCTAACAGAACCAAGATGCTATCCTCCAAAAAAAGGAAGCCAATCTGGTGGTCCCCTGCCATAAACAAACTCTACAACAGAAGAAAGACACTGTTGCAAAAAAGAGTAAAAATCCCATGATTGGAGGGACTCCCTGGTCAGCCTCACTAAGAAGCTGAGATCCCTCATAAAATCCTCCAAAGCTAGTTACGAAAACAAAATCGCCACTGATTCTAAGGACAACCACAATGCATTCTATAGCTGTGTCAAGAATCACAATGGCAACACTCAGATCTGCTCTGAGTTACAGAACAATGGCACTAAATATATAGAACCAACTGATATTGCCAACATCCAGGCAGATAGGTTCAGTGCTAGCATTACCCTCCTCTCACCCCTTAAAGGGCCCATCTCTATACTGGAAGAATGCAAAGTTCCTGTAATCACGGCTGCACAGGTAAAAAACACACTCTCCAAAGCCAAGAACACAGCATCCATGGGACCTGACATCCAAGGCTGTGTTATACATGAGCTACAGAATGAACTGGCACCCCACCTAAGCACCATGTTCAATCATAGCCTCACCTCAGGCTTTGTGCCCACTGAATGGTGCACAGCAATGGTTATCCCACTCCACAAAGGGGGAGCCACCACAGACCCTGGCAACTTCCACCCCATTAGCCTAACAAGCCTAGTCTGCAAGGCCATGGAACGTATCATCATGGATCTTATACACAAAGACATTGGTAATCTCCAAAATCTGGACCCCACCCAGTTCAGGTTTGTACAATGCAGATCATGTCTTTTAAACCTGATACACTTCTTTGAAGCAGTCACTAAAGCCATAGACGAGGGTAAAGTTGTTCACACAGCCTATCTAGATCTCGCCAAGGCTTCTGATGCCATCCCCCACTCTGGAATTATAGATAAACTCACTAAATTAGGTATAAATCCCTATGTCACAAGATGAGTTGCCAACTGGCTCATTGACAGAACCCACACTGTGAAAGTAGCAGACTCCAAATCCGACTTCAGACCAGTGACACATGGAGTACCACAGGGTTCAGTCCTGGGTCCTCTCCTGTTTGGTATCTACTTTTCTGAAGTACAGGCCAACACAGAAGGTCTTTGGCTAAAGAAGTTTGCAGATGACTGCAAACTAGGAGCCATAATCAAAACTCATAACGATGTAGACATCCTACAGAAGGGTCTCACAGAGACAGATGCCTGGTGTCAAAGCCATGGTCTCAAGCTCAATGCCAAAAAGTGCATTGTCATCCCCTTTGGTAAAAACTCTTTACCCATGAGCTACCACATAGGTGGTAGTGTACTTAACACCAAAAGTGTGATAAGAGACCTTGGGACACAGGTGGACAGTAGTCTCTCCTTTGATAATCACATTGCCACAGTAGTCAGGAAATCCTTCTACATGGCATACCTCATCACAAAAGGTTTTTCATCCAGGAAAAAAGAGGTCATTGTTCCCCTCTACTCATCACTCATTAGACCCATTATAGAGTACAATGCCCCTTTTGGTGTGAACCTCACAAGACATCTACAACAACAGGAAAGGCCACAGAAATACCTCACAAAGAGGATTACTGGCCTCAAAAAGATTCCCTATGCAGACCATCTCAAAAAACTCCAGCTTTACTCCGTAGCATATCACCTACTCTGAGGTGATTTCTGCCTAACATTCAAAGCTATGTCAAACCCAAAGCTGTTGGACATGCTCCACTTAAAGAAATCCCAATCCCTCTGAGCTATATGCTCTAGGGACCTAAACCTTGTCACCACAATAAACAGGACATGCTGGAGGGATATATTTCTGTCCCAGAGACTTCCCATACTCTGGAACAGGCTACCCATCTATGTCAAGCAAAGTTCTTCATTAGCACTCTTCAAGAAAAATCTTGATGAGTGGATGGGAAATAGGAAATACACCCCGGGGATTACTTCTGTGTGTCTGCTTGACAGTGGTACAGGAAAATAACTTTCTTGGGTGGCGTAAGCCAGGGAACCTTGTTGGCTAGGCTTACATAGGCCCTTGGGCTGATAGCCTAGCAACTACCTATGAACCTATGAACCTATGGTACTCATTGAGCTTAAATTTACAATGCAATATAACTAAACTAACTAGGTCAAATTTAACAAAACATTTATTTGATCACTTTAGGAAATTTATAAATATGGATATGAATTTAAAGCTTTGGTTCGCAACATTAACTCTCTTCAGCATTACTAAAACTTTCCAGGTAAAACTCATAGGGATATTTTCTTCTCTTGGGAACAAAAAAATCTAATTTGCTGGCTGCATTGTATAAAAATCAGCACGTTTTGGATATACTATATATGATGTCAACGTATAAAGTGAATTATCATGAATGGTTAATACTTCAGAATATATTGACATACTCCAAGGATATATGAAGGATAATAAATAATTCTTCTTTCTCAACTCCATCTAAATTTATAATCAGACTGTTTGAAATTATAGATAATAAGAAGAATATGAAAAATGGAACTTCATACTTATATAATCTAATAAAAAACTACAAAACATTACTCAAACCAGCATATTGGCAGTTTATTACTAAAGGATATTCGATTCAATTTACCCCAGAAAATAAATTAAACTTATTACTTTCAGTAAAATTGACTTCTTGTTCTCATTATTGGAGAATATTTACTTGGAAATTCCTCCATAGATCCTTTTTAACTTGTGATAAAGTTTCAAAAATCAATCCTTCTAGTAATGGGTTATGCTGGAGATGTCAAAAGATTGATAAAGCTGATTGGTCTCACATTTTCTATGAGTGTATAAAAAGTAAACCCTTTTGGGAAAATATTAATAATTTCATGCAGGCAATTTATACAGATAATTTTGTCATGACCAAGGCTTTAATCTTACTGAATATAACTGATGTTTTTTTTTTTTTTTTTTTTTTTTTTTAATAAATTTAACCTCTATATACTTTAAACTATACTAGCTATAGTTAGGAAATGCATAATAAAGAGATGGAATTCTATAACAGTACCTAGCAGAGAGGATTTCCTGTGTCTATTGAAAAGGACAGTCTTAATGGAAGTTAAAACCAAAGAATTAAGAATGTTTCCTATGCCATTAACTAATAATCCATGGAAAACATTTTGACATTGATTGACACTTTACAAATGCATCTAACCTCCTCTTGAAACAAGTACGTCTGAATTTAAATGTACCTTTTTCTGTCTAACTTATCACTCAATTTAAATATGTCAGGCTGAATGTAAATTTGTATAGAGTTAATTATTATCTAATTTGATTGTAAATTGTAATGTGTTCATTTATTGTTTATTTCACATTCAAAATAAAAATCAACTGCATAAGAAAAATCTTGATGATTGGATGGGAAATAGGAAATTCACCCCTGGGATCACCTCTGTGGTGACAGGAGCACAGGAAAATAATTTTCTTGGGTGGCGAAAGCCAGGGTACCTGTTTGGCTAGGCTTATATAGGCCCTAGGGCCAATAGCCTAGTACCTACCTATGAACCTATGAACCTATGTACCTGTGCTGTTGCAAACATCTTACAGAGGAGATATTACTGAGATAACAGTATTCATCAGACAAAAGGATCTGCTTAGAGGCATATGCATATTTACATAGGAGAGTAATCAGTTATATGTTTTGTTAACAGGTATTACACTTATCCATATCATTACTGCAGGTAAAATTTGTATGCTTGCAGTCATCCCTGTCTGATTTTATCAGACAAACAGCCATTACATGGTTAGTAAAAGTTGTGGTTTGTGACAGGCATCAGTTTTCCTTTGTGTATGTGCATGGGATCTTAGACTTTGAGCTAAGTAGTGATTGCAGGTGCTATCCTTTGCCCCTTAGCCAGACACAGAGTGTACTATGCATGCCTCCATCTGCCAGCACCATTTAGAGCTGATGGTTCTCCTTCAGACTCCTCATCTGCATCTGCTGCTGCTGCTGCTGCTGGCCCTGCCTGTTGTCTTTGAAATTGTGATCCTTTTTCTTGCTGTCCTTGTTGAAGCTGTCTCCTTACTATTATATTGTGTAACATGGCACAGTCAGTAAGTATTTCATCACAGGTACCTGGGTTTTACTGCAGTGCACATCCTGATGTATCTAGACACCTCAACCTTGAGTTAAGTTAACTAAACACACATTATATGATATTCTTAGTTTGAGCTTTGGCCTCATTGTATTTTTGCTCATCAGGGTTCTGTGGGCTTCTAATGGGTGTCATTAGCCAGGGCTCCTGAAATAATTTGCATTGCCAACTAGATGACCTTGAGGAATGTCATACTTAACAAACCTGGTGAAGAGCTCACACATGTGCCATATGTGTGATTCATGGAAATGGCATGGGTTACCTGCACAGGAATTATAGATGATCTCGTGGGCAATACAGACAACCTGAATGTGAAGAGCTCAGAAATGTGCCATATGTGTGAGTCATGGGAACGGCCTGGGTTACCTGCACAGGCATTATAGATGACCTCTTGGGCAATACAGACAACCTAAATGTTTATAGAGTGGAAACATTTTCTGTTGATGTACCTCTTTCCTTGTTCACTGGGTGGAGCATTTATTTCTATGTGTATGCAATCTATAGCCCCTGACATCTCAGAGAAGTATGCTACTGCAGATAATTCCTGCTTGGTACCTGTTATCTCCTGTGGTGTTCTTGAGAAACAAATATCCCGTGCATATAGTATCATTGCATTTAAAAACTGATGTAATATTCTAAAGTCTGATACCTATGACACCCCTAACATATCCCCTGTAGGTTTCTGGAAGATACTAGTGGCTAGTATAGATAATGTTAAACATAACTTTGTTTCCTCTGGGATGTGTTCTGAACATTTTCCGTGGGGCCTGAGTAGGGGGTTCAGAGGTTGCATATTTCCTCCAGTGTCTCCCTGCCCACCCTGTATCTGTCAGCAATTTCTGTTTCAGATAGTCCATGATAAGTTAAATATGGTCTAATCTCCCTTCTTCTTGCCTGAAGCCTAACAACAACATCAGCATGCTGAATTAAAGTCTGTTGTACATGTCATCTAGCCCACCTTATTTTAGCATTATTTTAAATAAAGCCGTTAGCCTTCTGCACATTTTATCTACACTACAGTCAAATTATTTAACTGAATGCATGCTCATTTTTTGTATGGGAAAAACTAGTGAAAAGCTCTCCTCAAGGACCTATGAGTATACATATGCTATAAAAAAATCATAATGAAACTATATGGCCTGAATACATATGGTGATATATGCATGGAATTTAAAAGTCTGTTTTTATGGCACGGATAGGGTACAGCTTCATATGTCAGGGGGAGTACTGGACAGCTTACTAGAGCAAAAAGACTATTGCGGGCAGGTTTTATTGGATGCCACCAAGCTCATTGGATTGAATGATTTTATTAATTTCAAATGTGTCCTAAAAAGGCTTTAAAACACTGACATGTTTAACTTTTTTATGGTTACAATTTTATAAATGTGATGACATTATACAGCTTTATGTTTGTGATAATGAGTTAATGTGTTGTGTATATTCCTTATTCTTTGTGGATTTTTTTTTCTTTTCTTTTTCTCACAGGACCTTTATTTCATTATAAGGAAAAAAAGCTGCAGTGGACTCTTCACTATAAAGAATGAAACCATTCACCGACCCATTGTCTTAACATTTATTAAAGCTCATTAATGTTTTGTTCATTTTAGGAAACTTTTCATAAACATTTGTTTTTAATTTAGAAACCTATCAGTTATCGTAAATTCAAGAAAATATTATAATATTCCTGTTTCCTTTACAGGTCATCTAACACAGCATTCTAAACTGAATCCTTCGGAAAATATCTAGCTTTGGTCATTTGCATCATTTATGTAGGTTACCTTCAACCCGACTGCTAAGTTAGCACAGATATGTTTATGGTAAAACCTCCTACTTAGATACATTCCATTTATTCAACATGAGGAATTGAAGAAAAAAATGTAGTGTAACATCCATGTTAGTTTTCACTTCAGAGGACAGCAAGGTTAAATAAGAACTGTCTTGTAGATCTAAGGGCTTATAGCTGATGTGGCAGGTATCTAGCTGCCAAATCAAAACATCTGTCTGAGTGTTTTCTGTTAGTCATCTTATGAATCTATACATCTAAATCAAGTCTTTACAACTAAAATTAAAATTCAAGTCAATTTCTGGGTTGCCCTTTTGTTTTGTTGCAACCCCAGGTTTCATTTATTTATGTGTTAATATCTTAAGTATGTCTGTGTTACTTGCTACACCTCTGTTGATTTAAATACTACATGTTGATCTAAAAAGAATTGTATTATTTAATGAAAAAAATGAAAGTTTCATAATACTCATAATGTTGTCACTTTTAAAGTGGTAATATGCCAATTGTTTTCTGCTTTGTAATTATTGTTTGCTGACCACCTGTGCAGATCTTAATTATATTTTGCAGCAGTTTGTATTCATGGCTATATTATAGCAGTAGGGGATGCAAACAGTGGACAGCTGCAGTTCTTATGAAAAAACTATTCATTCAGTGTAAGAATAGATTAGCAAACAGCATCAGATGGCTGTCAGAGGAAAACAGCAACATGATACCAGCTTTATGTGTATGAACTTAGCTACCATGTAGAGAAATCATGTTTAGATTATTGAAAGTATTTTGCAAAATAAAATGTTATCCAGTGATGTGTTTTGAAAGGCACTATCTGGAGCTAACAAACCTAAGTAAATAAAATGAATCATCTGTATATTCCTTCATAGCTACTGATAAGAACATACCTACATTTCTTAGCAGCTAGTTAAGAAAATATGTTACAAAATTAAAAGAGACGTAAACGTCCTTGAATTTATAGATAAAATGTGATTATCAATAAATACAAGGGAAGAGAACAATGATTGTATAGAAGAATACTGCACATCAGGTTTTGAAAAAAGTCAAACAGTTTGTAAAAAATATCCTAGATGAGGGTGGGCTACCATATCCATATGTATGTATGCATACCATATTGATATATTATATATTATATAGTCACATACCAAGTAACACATCTTTATATGGATAGCAATGCAACAAACAGTGCATGTGATTCAGATATTTTGTGGCATAGATGAAACAATGAGTGCTGTAACACACCGAGCAATCCAGATTCACATGTTTAAGCGAGCAGGCTACCAACATGAGAGTGATGATGTAGGCATCTGTCAAGGAAAACTGGATATGTTCAATTAATAATATAAACTTTTGTATAAGCTATGCTGCATCATGCCAATTACATCCTAGGCAGGAGAACTGCATCACAATTAGCCAATCCCACATGGTGGACCTATAGTAGAACTTCATAAAGTATGCATGCACCTTACATTCTGATTTTCCATCAATACTCTGAATCATTGGAGTGGAAATTTTAAATGAGATAATGGTAGGGGCTGCTGCTGCTTTTCTGCATCTGTATGTGCTAGATGCTGAAGTCAATGCTGGTGGTGCTACTGACAATAGATCTAGGCTGAGAAGGAGAGGAGTGTTAAGGCCCAGGGTAACCTTCCAAGATCTACATGAGATGGAGATTGTAGAGTAATACAGGGTGGACAGGGACATATTACAAGAGCTCAGTGAGCTCTGCCACCCTCAACTCAGAGCCAGAGTTAACAGAGGGGAACCCATCCCAGTGGAAACTAAGGTATGTGTAGCCCTTGGGATACTAGCTACTGGTACCTTTCAAAGACCAACTGGGGACATGATGGGGGTGTTACAGGCATATGCATCCAGGATACTGCACCAATTTCTGAATGCTATGCTCTCACATGACAGTGAGCACTTAACTTTTCCCCATGACCCTGAGGTGAGGGCCAGCAATATGCAACACTTCTGTCATGTAGCACACTACACCGAAGTACTGGGTGCCATTGATTGCACTCATGTACACATCAAAGCACCACCTGGTGAGCAGAGTAGAATCTATGTTAACCGCAAGGGATACCACTCCATCAACTGCCAAGTCATGTGAAATGCACAGGGGATTATCTTGTATGTGTGTGCTAGCAACCCTGGCAGTTATCATGACTCCCATTTCAGGCACACATCACAGCTGTACTGGATGTTTGCAAGGGGTTGACATCCCATATGTATATTTACTGGGGGATAATGGTTATGCCTTGGAACAGTGGATGATGACACTCATCAGAAATGCACAAATACCCTAGGAAGAATGCTATAATGAGGCACAAACACAAACTAGGAACATCATAGAGTATATGTTTGGGCTTTTGAAGTCAATTTTCCAGTGCCTTGATATATGTGATGGAACCCTGTAGCATACTCTAGCCACATGTGCACAGATATTCACAGTATGTTCTATGCTTCACAATCTGATCTTGTGGAAACAGCTGCAGCAGGATCAGCAAAGGTAAGGCATACACAGCCCCCACCCGTGCCTAGGTCACCACAGCCACAGTCACAGGACTCAGAGGGGGTACCCCCTGCTGATATCCCTGTAGGAAGATGTAGACTTGTTCATTACTCCCTAGCTTTGGCTTAGAGACAATGCATAGCACATTCACTGACAACCTAGGGACCTAGGGACTAACACCTTACTCCTACTCACAGAAAGATATGAAAATTGATGCCAGTCAAATCACACATCCTGTACCTATCCATGTATTGGCTGTATACTGCTCATATCAGACAGAGTCAGCCTTGAATGACAGTTGTGTCAATTGCTGCACTTGCAAGGTAGGTACATAACCTACAGTGGATATAAAAAGTTTACATACCCCTGTTAAAATGTGAGGTTTTTGTGATATAAAAAAATGAGACCACAATAAATCATTTCAAAACTTTCCCCATGTTTAATGTGACCTATAACCTGTACAATTCAATTGAAAAACAAAGAAATATTTTAGGGGAAAAATATAAGAAATAAAAAAGTACAATAAGCTGGTTGCATAATTGCACACTACCTTAATCTAATACTTTGTTGAAGCACCTTTTGATTTAATTACATCATTTAGTTTTCTTGTGTAGGAGTCTATCAGCATGGCAAATATTGACTTGGCAATATTTGCCCACTCTTCCCTGCAAAAGCAATCAAATTCTGTCAGGTTGTGAGGGCATCTCTTGTGCACAGGCCTCTAATGGTTACCCCACAGATTTTCTATTGGATTTGGTCTGGGCTCTGGCTGGGCTATTCCAAAACTTTAATTTTCTTCTGGTGAAACCATTATTTTGTTGATTTGGATGTATGCATGGGGTGATTGTCATGTTGAAAGGTGAAATTCCTCTTCATTTTCAGCTTTCTAGCAAACGCCTGAAAGTTTTGGGCCAAAAGTGACTGGTATTTGGAACTGTTCATAATTCCCTCCACCTTGAATAAAGCCCTAGTTCCAGCTGAAGAAAAGCAACTGCAAAGCACGATATTGTCACCATCATGCTTCACCATGAGGATGGTGTTCTTTTGGTGATGTAAAGTGGTGTTTTTGCACCAAATGCATCTTTTGGAATTGTGGCCAAGAAGTTCAACCTTGGTCTCATCAAACCATAACACATTTTCCCACATGCTTTTGGGAGACTTGATGTATTGTTTTGCAAATTTTAGCTGGGCCTGGATGTTTTTCTGTGTAAGAAAAGGCTTCCATCTTGCAACCCTACCCCATAGTCCAGACATATGGAGAATGCAGGAGATTGTTGTCACATGTAGTATACAACCAGTACTTGCCAGAAATTCCTGCAGCTCCTTCAGTGTTGCTGTGGGTCTCTTGGCAGCCTCCCTGAGCAGTTTTCATTCTGTCTTTTCATCAATTTTGGAGGGAGGTCCAGTTCTTTGCAACGTCACTGTTGTTCCATATTTTCTCCACTTTTTGATGATTGTCTTCACTGTGTCCCATGGTATATCCAATGCTGTGGAAATTTTTTTTTGTACCCTTCTCCTGACTGATACTTTTCAACAATGAGATCCCTTTGATGCTTTGTAAGCTCTCTGCAAATCATGGCTTTTGCTGTAGCAGGCAACTGAGTAAATGTCAGGAAAATCCTACTAGGACAGCTGAACTTTATTTGGGGTTAATCAGTCTCTTTACTTGGTGGAAGGTGTGTACTCAAGAAGATTGAATGCTGTAATTAAATCAAAGGGTGCTTCAACAAAGTATTGGTTTAAGGGAGTGCACACCTATGCAACTGGCTTATTGTATGTTTTTTATTTTTTATATTTTTCCCCTAGCAGATTTGTTTGTTTTTCAATTGAATTGTACAGGTTATAGGTCACATTAAAGGTGGGAAATGTTTTGAAATGATTTATTGTGGTCTCATTTTTTATACCACAAAAAACTGGCATTTTAACAGGGGTGTGTACATTTTTTATATCCACTGTACAGAGTAGTATAGGTTATGTTATGTCACTGTAGCTAAGGACCAAGTACATTATGCAGGCAACTATAATGGGCTATTTGGACAGACATTACATCCACATGGGACTAGAGACACCCACTCCACTAGAATGTCACCATTTGTATTTGGTAGGACTTATGCATGGAATATTCATGCAGTCTTACTGCAACAGATTACCAGTACGTCATTCAAGGAACATGTTAGAAAGTGAAGTTAAATAATAATCAGACTAGGGTGTGTCCTAGCAGAACATGGGCTTTTGTTACCCCACCCCTCCAAAAAGCAATGTCCCTTTGTAACTGCCATAACAATAAATCATCTATGTTGTATGAGCATTTCACAACTTTAGTATGCCACATAGCATCAGGACAGTAATGTACAATTTGAACTTACATATTATGTGTTAATGAGAATAGCAAAGTATATATTTATGTAGGTGATGATATAATGAATGATCCTCTGTTTGTCAAGCAGGCTCAGTAGCTTCAATGGCTAACGCGGGTAGCTTGCGTGATGGCGTTTAGGGCTTTAATCCAGATATCTGGCATGTTAAGGAGTAATAAATATTGCTTAATAGACTGTGACTCTATGTGTGCTATACTAGTATTAACTTATTTCACATATCAGTTACACATTTGCTTCTGATCCGCATATCCAAGACCTGTTTAAAATGTCTTAGGTAATATTTAATTCATCAGTATAAGAATTGTAAAGGTTGGGACATGAAACCATATATCAGCATGCGTATGTTGAAAATAGATCCAAGTGCCACCTGCAACATGATGTACTATGACAATATGATAACAGCTATGAATGAAAAATTGTGTAACATACCTATTAGGAACCTTTTATAAATTTAAAATTTCATGATACATGAGTACCATTTAGATCTTTATGGTAGGGGTGGTGGTGCCTGGGTTTGTGTTGGCTGGGTGGGCAATCTTGGGGGGCCTTGGGACATTCCTGGGCTTATGGGTTGTAGGAGCATACACTGAGACACTGTTAGAGACAACTGTCAAACAAAAATATATGCATCTTTTTGAATGGTAGAAATAACAGCCAGATCTTCAAACTAGTCACAGAGTTGGAAATTAATAAGTTTATTTAGATTTATTATCTCTTGAGCAGATAGTGGAAAATCAACTAATGTTAACTACAGTTGGTCATAATATTTGTCACCTGAGGAGCTTCAGTATACGAGGAAGATATTTTTCTAGATATCATCATGGGCTTGGGGGTGTCTTGGGGCTCTGTCTGGGATTGTCTTGTCCTATTGGTGCAGGCCTGGGCACTTTCACCCACTACGTAATTTATAATTAAAGTTAATATTCAACTAGACAATATAATTTAAGCTTGTTTTACTTTTAGGGTTTGATTCTTGATATTTAAACACAAACTTATCCAAGTATTATTAGCATTAATATCATATTAATTCCATTTTTTTCTTCTCTCTAATAAATTAACAAACATAGCTCTCTCATTTATTTATATACCAAATAGCTTAAAGGTATGTCTGGATTGCATTTGTTTCCCATCACATCATATTTCTTTCATGTGACACTTACCTTATTTCTTAATATATACATGTATCAATGGTGACAACTTTATAATAGTTTCAGATTTTGATTAATACATAGCATTTACACAACAATAAAATTAATACATTTTAATTTAGATGTACCTTGATTAGTTCTAACAGTTCCTTTTATTCATTTAACCTTTCTTATTACTTTGAGAATAATTATACAGATTGAAATTCATATATTTTTAGGTAAAATAATTAGTATTTACTTACAAGAGTGAATATACATCATACATATTCTAATATTTCTTTTAAGAAGTAGCAGCATAAGCACAACTCAGGTTTTATTTCTCTAATATGGTCTGGTTGATGAGCGGTTTTGATAAATTATTTATTCAACAAGGAATGTTACATTCCATGATAAATGGTTTAAATAGTTTTAGTCATAATTGTTTAAGTTTAATATCATCCTTTCTGTCCACAGCAATATTTCTTTATAGCTTAACTTACTATTTATATAATAAAAATTTGACTTCTATGTTTGAAGCCTTTTTTCTCAGTTTGCATGTTTACATATAATTGTTTATCACTAAATATCAAAAGTCTAAATAATTCATTAAAATAATTAGTTTAAATGCCTGATGTTAAACAAAGCTCATATAATTTTTTAACAAGAAACCTATGTGATCAAAAAAGACATAAATAAAATTTTATTTAATGACTATAATGTACTGGCTGGTTCTTTTTTTGAATCAAAAAGGAGAGGTACTATGATCCTATGGAAGTGTTCTGCACCTGAGCCTAAAATCATACATACATTTACCAATAAAGATGGCATGTTAATAATAACTAAAATTAAAATCAATAAACAATCTTATACCCTAGTTAATACATACTGGATTCCAGGAATTGGTTCAAAAATTGTTAAAAAATTATTGGACACTATTATTTTGCATCATAAAGGTGACAATTATAGCAGGAGATTATAATTGTGTTCTACCAGAAGCTGACACTAATAAATAAAAAATGAATTTGTCATCTACAGTAAAACATTTACAAAATGCAGTGGCAGCTGGTGACTTCAAATCAAAGGGGGGCTGCAGGAGACAGCTGAATGGGTGGGGTCAATGGGAGTGGGTGTGGCCAACTAGAAAGGGGAGGAGCTATGCTCAAAACCACAAAAACTATAACTTTAATTAAATACTCTGCCCTGGGTGCCAAACCATCATTATGAGAGTCCAATCAAGACAAAATGAAGTGTAGAAGAAAAAACATATTTCAATCCATTGGCTGCATGACAGCTTACTTAATATCTAGATGGAAACACAAAGGTTGTGAGGCATGAACAATTAAATTACTTTTTAAATACATTACTGGAATTCTAGTCAAAATCAAGTATAAGAAAAACAAGCAGCACTCAACTCAAACCACTTCTCCTTGTACTCCAGTTCTAATTATAATTTATATTCAGCTTTATTAAAGTACCAAGTAACATGCTGAAAGTAGCAATCTCTGTGATACCCCCACTTGTAAAAATGTTTCTTATCCAAAAAAGACCTGCTGCCTGACAACAACTATTTACTTGTTTCATGGGGAAAACATGATCAAAGTAAAAAATGAAAAGCAAACAGGAAACAAGCTCAACATACCTTGCTTAAAGGATTACTGCACAGGATATGGACCACACATGATAGATTGGCATTCTGTTTAGTTTGCAGGTAAAGCCTGTAATGAGCTCTTAAAATAATGTAATCCTGTCCTTTATTACAAATACTGTCATATGCATTTCAATACCTAAGGCTTATATGTTATCTAGTTATGTAAGTATTCTCTGCATGGCAACAACAAAAAGGCTTTCAATGTTGGCAGTTCTTTAACAGTATGCTTATTAAAACTTACTTGCATCTTACAATCTCAGACAAGCTTATCAGATGGTCATTAAAGTACTGCTCCTTAAACACAGAGCAACAGGCACTTTCTGAATAATAATAAGCATAAATCAACAGTATACAAATATGACAGAAACCAGAACATTCTGCAAAATCAAGGACAAATGAAAACCATTGTAGTACTTGTGTCTACCTTGTATGGGGGGATATTCTGCACATTTACACTGCATAACTGATCTTTGCCTTGCTTGGACACATCCAGAGTCACTACATGCGGGAGTGGGGTGCAACAAGTATGTCACAATTTGGAATGTCTCTGGCTGACTGTGATAGCCCTGACACATTTGTCATACCTCTCAACCTCAGAGCAAGAAATCTGGACAAAGCCATACATAGAAGTGGGACAAAGGCCCAAAAATAAGGACAATTTTTAAATATTGCTCTTATAAACATAGAAAGATTGCATTAGTATGAATTTTCTGAAGGGTATGAAATCTGAAACTGAAATGTCTGTCATTATTTTCTAACTTCAGTCTTTAATGATTTGCTACAAATTTGCCAAGAAAAACCCACAATTTTATGAAAAATGGACCAAAAATGTGATTCAAAAATATAAAATAGCCACACAATACAGCTGGGAACCTGTCAAAGAAGGGACACTTTTTAATATTAGTACTGCTAACTTGAGCAGCTGACAAAATAAAAAAATCTACATTCATTTCTGAAATAAAAGTAATGTATAACTGATTATTACAGTTATTTATTAATTGTAAACCTTCCATGTTTTCTTCCAAAATTGCCATTTTGCAGAGGGATTATTAGGGGAAGTGCAACATTTTGAGCCAAAATTGGGGACAGTTGAGAGGTTTGGATATGCCTAATTCTATAAAGCAATTTATTTGCATGTACCTCTCAACCTGTTAATGCAGGAAATCTGGACAAGGCCAAATATATGGGGGGAACATATGAACAGTACTAAAAATTGCTCTTGTATAAACTGAGACAGTTGATCGAATAACAGGTCTTACTTTAGCATGCATTTTTCTGAAGGTTATGAAGTCTGAAACTCAGTGTCTGCCACTATTTAGTGACTTCATTCCTAAATAATTTGACAGAAAACAACACATTTTATGAGGAACAAACAAAAAATAAGAAACAAAAATCTATTCATTCTGCAAAAATCTGGACAGTTGAGAGGTATAGTTCAGCCGGGGCTGTCTTGAGTTTGCTGCCTTTCTCCACTCACAAAATCATGGTCGAATGGAGCTTCCCCCCTACAGCCATTCCAATGAACCATTACTTGGCTATTTCACCCCATTTACCATAAACACTAATGTGCATACTGCTTTACTTCTGCAATGATTTGGACTTCATTCAAAAGTTTTATTTTGGCATTTTACAGCGCAAACAATAATATATATCATATCTGCTAAACAAAGCAATGCAGTCTCACAATGAGAACAGACTTAGCATTAAAACTTCTCTGCCCTTGAAAACTCACAATCACTGAAACAGCTTTGAAACCCACATTCAAAGAAAATACATTTTGCCAGTGGCAGATTTACTTAATGTTTGAGCTGTTTTCAAATCATAGGCCCCTTGCACAGGAAACATACACATGCTCTTTCATACACCTTCCTGATTGTATTAAATTATATTCCTTAAACAATACAGTACAGTTCTAGACGGTGTTTTAAATTTATTGTTTTGAAAATTTTCCAGTAAACAATGAAACAAAATGCATGCATCAGTAATGACAAAACTGCCCAATTCAGAACATTTCCATCATAAAAGTCTACTCAAACTTCTACAGTCCACCAGTATCAGTACATATGCACAATCTCTGAAGAAGTAAAAGTCATCTAAATAATTCCACATTAAAGAGATCTGTAACTAATGAAGAGGTTGCTGCTAGCAAACGACTTTGTATTTAATTGTTTCATCTACAAATAAAGTGACTCTTACCCTTGAGGAATAAATGTTCTATCTTAAACTAAAAAAATGATAAGCTAGCAATATTGCAATAGGGAATGGATGGCAAACTGATAACAGGTTCACAGTTACTAGGTATCTTCACCAAAAAGGAGTGCAGCATCCACCCCTTTTGCAACACAGTACAGTATCAACAATGCATCTATCTATTGTGGGAGTAGAACTCACAGCCTTCTGCATCAAAAGCAAGTATCCTACCTGTTGTGCTATTAACAATGCAAGCAGACTCAGCATAATCAGCACTAAATGTTTACTCCCCTGCAGCTCTCAGCTCCTTGTAACATCTACTCACTCAGTTGTATCTCTAAACTTTGCAGCACAAAGAAATCTGGAAAAAGCCAAAGTTTATTGTGGGGGGGACAAAAGCCCAAAAACCAGAGACACATTTTAAACATTGCTTGTATAATGTTGGAAAGTTGCTAGAATAAAATGCTGTGTTACCACTATACATTTCACTGCCAAGCCTTAAACTCAGGTCCCTGTGCAAAACAGTCAGAGCAACATACCACTATGCCAAATCAGCTGTTTTGTGAAAGAGGAAGATGGAAACTTAAATGGCTACCATTTAGTGAATTCAGTTCTCACCATAGCACAGCTGTCAACCTCTTAGCACAAAACACCTGAACAAAACCAATAATGGGTGAATACAGCCCCCAAACATTCAGTGAATTCAGTTCTCACCATAGCTCTCAACCACTTAGCAAAAGACACCCGGACAAAGCCAGAAATGGGGGAATATAGCCCTCAAACATATTCAGTGAATTCAGTTCTTATCATAGCTCTCAACCTTAGTACAAAACCTGGATGAAGCCAATAATGGGGGAATACAGTCCCAAAAATAGGGACAAATTTCAAATATCCATCTTATACACTTAGAAAATTCCTAGAATAAAAGCTTTTGTGTTACCATGCACTTTCTGAAGAATATGAAGTCTGACATTCAAATGCGTGTCATTTTTAACATTTGTTAAACAGGAAAGTCTGACTTGGAACAAAAGCTAATTTTTAGCAGAGGCCCAAGGAGAAACACTCCAGACAGACACATGTCTTTGTAAGATGGGAGGACACTAGAGGAAACAAAAACAGAGAGAGCATACAGACTCCACACAGAAGGTAAGGCACCACAGCCAAGAATCAAACAAGAGAACATGTAGCTGTCAGGCAACAATGCTGCCACTGCACCAATGCACTACTGGCTTTGCAAGGACACAAAAATACAGAAACCACAGATTTTATGAGGTACAGAACAAGTATGAGGGAAATATCTGCAACATTTTTACAAATGGTGGTGGGTAGGGAATTCTGGCTCTTGCCACCTGGACCCAAGGTACAGGGTGCAAGCTTTATTCTCTGCCACCACCATGTAGCACCTGGGGCATCACACACACACACACAAACACAAACACACATCTACCTGGGACATGTCCATTTGTTGCAGCACTAAATCCTTCCCCAGCAGGTCTGTTTGTTGCAGCACTAAATCCTTCCACAGCAGGTCTGTTTGTTGCCGCACTAAATCCTTCCACAACAGATCCGTTCATTGGAGCACTTCAAGCCCGCAAGATGTCCTTCCCTGATGAGACTCCCTGCCTGCTGATGTTGCAGTCTGAGTCCAATCATTTTCTAGTGACAGTCTATGCAGTTACAACTGCATAGACTTCTGGGATCTTTGCACTTGAATGCTTCTTAATCTGGACTGCTGCTGAGACAGTCTGCGCATGCTTCAGACTTTCTCAGCAGCAGTCTGGATATCAGAAATGGTAGTGCGCATGCGTGAAGCTACTTGTGATCATTATTTTATTTTATTTTTTTTTTTGTATTTTATTTTATTTTACTTTCTTTCTTTTTTTTTACAGCTGGGGGGCTGCAGTCAGGCAGTCCAATAACATGGGCCACCCCTGACAAAATGTTATCAATGATCTTAATTTACGAGATATATACAGTTTGAAATCTGCTAATTCATTACATTATACACATCATTCATTCTGTTTTGGCACCCAAAATACTATTGATAAAGTGTTCACCTCTAATAGCCTATAGTCTAAAATTGATGATGTCTTAATAACATCCTGCCCATTATCTGATCATAATGCCATCTCATGGAATATCACCTTTAAAACTAATAATTAAATCAATAGTACTAGAATTCTTGCATATATTACTCAGTTGAAAGATTTTAAGGAATAGTTTATTACAGAAATAAATCAATTTATAGAAATAAATGACAAAGGTGAAGTTACTGACATTATACTTTGGGATTCTCTAAAGGCCACCTTTTATGGAAAAATCAAAAGTTGGTATCTCAATAAGAAGAAAGAATGGTATGAAGAACTAAAAAAATTACAGTCTAAGACAAATAATTTAAAAATGAATGCAAAAACAAATGATACAAATGTTAATCTTGATTTAAAATTATTGAATCAAAAATATCTAGTTATAATACTACATATAATTGCAATTCAATTAGAAAAATGGAAAATTTACTCCTATTCAGTTAATCCCAAAAGTTTGCATAAGTTAGGTATAAGATCTAAGAAAAAAACACCAATTATACTAAAGAAATAAGAATAAATCAAAGGGGGAAGATAGAGCAATAACTGATTTAAACAAGATATTCAAATGTTTTTGAAGGAACAATGAAAATGTCAATAATGCATTTAAAACTTTAAATAAGAAACTACCACAAATATTTTTTGGAAAGTAATATACAACCAAAATTAACTAGTGAACAATTAAATATTATAGACAAACCCATCTTACTAAAAGAAATTAAAGATCAAATTAAAAATATTAAGACAAATAAAGCTGTGGGACTTGACGGATTAATCCCTGAACTATATAGACTGGGTCTATATCAATTCATCAAAACAGCTCAACATCGAATACCACAATCTGAAACCGCTAACCACAAACTCTCTAAAAACATCGAAGGCTCAGAACAGTGAATTTTTTCCCTGAGAAAAAATTCACTGTTCCGAGAAACACACACACAACACAAACACACCAAAAAAACAGCAATGCACACACATACACTTAAAATCCTACATCTAAACCTACACTAAACTGTACATACAGTACTATCTATCCATTATCCTTAACCCAAACCCTAACCCTAAAGTCCGTCACTATCCACACTCATCTCACCCGCACCTTAACCCTAACTCACATACCCTGCTCTAACCCTAGAGTCTGTCACTATCACACACTCACTTCACCCACACCCTAATCCTAACTCACATACCCCACCTAACCCTAACGTCCGCACAATTGTACACTTACTGAACCCAACCCATAACTTTACACCACAATGCTGAAAATAGTGAAGCCATAGTAACGGACAACCAAATTCTTTCCCTAGGAAAAAATTCAGTTATCTGCAGCTTCGCTATTTTCAGCATTTGCTCTTTTCAGGTCAATATTAGACCATTTGAAGTATTAACACTTCGATGATCTAATATAGACCCATATAAACTTATACTAGACAATATTGTTAAACTTTTACAAAATGTATTTGAAAATATCAGATCTTCACAAATTACCCCCCTTCCTGGAATTGCACCTTAGTTTCTGCCATTCTTAAAAAATATAATGATAGTAAGCTCTGTTCCTATTATAGACCGGCATCCTTATTGAATGTCGACTATAAATTATTTATGTCCGTCCTTGCCAGAAGACTAAATCATATAATACCAAAATTAATTAATGAAGACCAGACAGGTTTTATTTTAAACAGAAAAGTCCATGATAATATATTAAGATTAAACACATTAATTGACTTAGCCAACAAGAAGAAAAAAGAACTAACAATAATCAGTTTAGATTTAAGTTGAGCTTTGGATTCTACTAGCTGGTCATATTTATTTAAAGTACTCAAAGAATATAACTTTTTCTGATTTATTTATCAATCTCATCACTAATCTATATAAAAGTTCTTATTCATTTGTTAAAATTGGTTCTTTTATGTCTAAATCTTTCAAAGTTTCAAAACAAAGTTGTCCTTTATCTTTTTATTATTTGCTATTGCTATTGAACCCTTTGCAAATTTTATTAGATCTAATCATACAATCAAAGGATTTCAAATTGATGAAAAATTCAGCTGTAAAATTCAGTTATTCACAGATGATATACTAATAATTACAGGAGACATTAAGTCCTCTTTATCTCAAATTATTCTTTCTTTAGAATATTTTGAAAAGATCTCAGGCCTAAACTTTAACAAAAACAAAACAAGAACCTTGTTAATCACTAAAAATAGATAATTTCCTAACAAGTTTTACCAAATTCAATTGGAGCAATATCTATATTAATTATCTTGGTACCGTTATTACACCTTCAACTAGAAATACAGTTCAGACTAATTACACAAACTTAACAAATATAGTCAAACATCTAATAGATGAACGGAATAAGTCCTTTTTTACATTAGAAGGCAGACCTGCTTTAATATAAATGATTTTTCTTCCAAAAATCTTATTTTATATACAGGCATTAATATTTCTTCCCACAAAATAAAAAAAACATAAATAAACTAAATACTACTCTGCTCAAATTTCTTTGGTATCCTAACAAACTGAGGATATCTTTTGAATGGCACACTAAAAGCTGGGAAGATGGAGGGATAGCCTTTCCAAATATTGAACCGTAGGCTAAATACAATATTATAAACATAACATTATGGTTAAACTCTTCGTATCATATGGCATGGAAAACCATACATGAGAAATTAATTCATAATAAGTGATATAGTCCAATTCCTCAAAATATATTAGGAATTAATAAATTCTATTTGATTTTAAAATATTCTATCCATTCCACTAGTGTACAATTTTATTTATATTTTTAAATCATTTATCAAGTGCAATTATATTCTTAAAGACGTATCCTTCCTTTTATTACCTATACACAACACTAAAGGTTGTTTAGAAACTTTTAATAAAAAAATGTGTTAGAACTCCAGAAGAGTAACTTATTATTTTGGCATCAATTCCTAAATGGTAATAAACTACATATGACTGAATATCTTCTCTCCAAACACTCCTTATCAAATGATAATTGGAAACAATATTCATAGTTACATAACATACATAAATGATAAATTTAAAACAATAATGAATTATCAAGAAAAGAACATCCCTAAAATTCTAAATTTCCTCATCAATATAAATTACACCCCATTTCATAACAAATCATATTTATCAGTAATATATAAGATTATAAGAACCAAATCTGTAAGTCTAAATTCTTCTTTTTGAAACTATTCTAAAAAAATAAATGGATCAGAGTTCTTGTTAAATAACAAGAAAATGATATTAAAATCAAGTTATAAAACAACATCCTCTCTTTATTGGAGAACATATAGTTGGAAATTTATCCACATAACTTTTTTAACCTCCTAGTAAAATTTATCTGATATATAAAACAAAAAAAGCTAAATGCTGAAGCTGTGGAAGTGAGTAAGAACCAGAATGGATGCATATGATATTAAAATGCAATTTGGTTGTTCCCTTTTGGAACAATTTTAAAAAATATTCTCAGGCACTATGGACATATAGATGTTTTATATCTGATTCACTTATTTTGTGTAATGCTCCAGTACCAGATATTGTCCCCAGATCAGAATTCCCTCTCCTTTGGTTGATACTATCAATAGCTAGAAAAATAACTATAACATATTGGAAATGTGAAACTGCTTTATTTTTTAATTACTTTCTTAGTTTTGCAAAAAAAGTATTTGCCAGAAAGAAATCTCAACTTTAAACACAAGGGCATCAAATATGACTCATCAGAAAAAACATTGGCAAAAACTGAATGATTTACTGGAAAAATATTAATGATTTATTTAATTATCTTACTGATGTGGACTCATGTATATATTTACTTTTTTGTTCTTTTGTTATATTTGCATTATATATTTTTTTCAAGTTTATAAAACTAATACAATTATTTGGAAAAAAATGTGCTGTGATGTAATTTATAGAGATCTGACAAGGCCATACACAAAACACTGATCAATAAACTAGAACAACTAGGTATTGATGCAGTCTTGATAAGATGGATAACTGCATGCCTTACATATAGGAAATGGTAAGTATCATACAGCAATTGGACAAGTGAAATAATTGGTTACAGTCAGAGTGTCCTACAGGGCTCTGACCTAGGCCCAAACTTGTTCAGGTTTGTCTGTAGACCTATCCATTTCAACTGAGTTGTTCTACAGTCTGCATGCAGATGACTTGAAATTGGGGATACTGATTACATGTGTTACAGATGGGGTATATTGCTAAATAACTTGACTAAATTGACCATTTGGTCACAGGAGTATAATATGCCGATAAATACATCACAAATTAAGCATATGAGATTTAGAAGACATAAATAGAAAGGTCAATATTACACACAGCACACAGTGACTGAAACTGTAGATTCATTTATGGATCTGAGTATATAAATAGATACAGCTTTGCATGTTTCATACTATAATCCCAGCCTGGAGTACAGCTAGATGTGGACTGGAGTCAGTTTATGGAACATTAAGTCTCTAATGTAAGATATGTGCTGCCTATTTGTGCACTGCTTAGCACAGCACAAACAAGCCAAAAATGACACTGTGCATGCCCATACACTCAGTTAAGCAGAGTGCTAATCTGTTGCTCCTCGCGCAATTTTGTTTAAAATTTATATATATATATATATATATATATATATATATAATTATAATTATTATTATTATATTTATGTACACATATATGTTTATGTGTGTGTGTGTGTGTGTGTGTGTGTGTGTGTGTGTGTGTGTGTGTGTGTGTGTCTGTATTTCCCTACATACCTATATCATAGATAGTAAAGCTGCACTATGAAACATATAATGTTGGATGAAGGACCAAAAGGAAGGACTCAACATTAGATAATGCACTTAAAATATGTTGAAGTGCATAGAATAACAAGTGTTGCAAGTGGAAGACTATTGGGGTATCTGAAGTCTAGAGTTCTGGCAGTCTTCTCTCATGTCTTGTGTAAATAATGACACATTTGACAGCAAACCACAATTTTGTGTTAAACACATTTAAGTATGAGTCAAACCTGTGTACTTGCTGCAAACATCTGAACAGTGGTGAGTCATACCATGTCTCCCTATTACACTATGTGGAAATCTTGAAAATGCATGGCATCATATATGAATATGTACATATATTGTCAAGCCATATGTTTGCATCTATGGCAGCAACAACATCCACGTTCACTACGTCCCCCTGTGTCTGCTGGATTTCACCACACAGTCATCAACAACTGAACAAGGTGGGTACTGTATTATGTTGTGTGCGCACTCATTGAGAGGGTTAAGTTAGCTTTGCCACATATATGCCCATCAAAATACAAACAGACATGTATGCCTAATATGAATGCTGTTGTCACATAGCAATTCTGACTGTTAGACTACTAGCTGCAGATGACAGTAGGAAGCAATGTGACTCTGCAGGCCTCCCAAGTTGTTCAATGCAGGGCGTATGTTCTCTAGGATTACTTTACCTGGAGTCATCTACAAAGCAGACTTGAGCTGTGGTACCTGTACTAATTTCTGTGATCTGTAGGGTATAACACTAGATAGGTAGGTGTTCTTATCTCACTCCAGCCCACTTGATGTGTATGTGTGTGTGTATCTCCCCAAACAGCAAGTGTGCATACCACACTGACTTCAAAGCTGTCATTGCTGTGAGATTTTTGATTCATGCAGTTAATGCAGGTCTCCAAACTCTCATTCTCCATAAGGCCTGCTGATGTCATCTATGATAAGACTACCTAAATCCATGCTAATGTCAGCCTTAAGTTGTGGCATGTGCAATAATTACTATAATCTGTAGTGTGTAAAACTAGATAGGTAGAGGTTTTAATCACAACAGTCTATTTGCTGTGTTTGGTGTGTATGTGCAGCTTCCTAAAAACAAATATGAATCCCACACTGACTTACCAACAAACAGAGTTTTGCACTGTTTTGGGCCTAACAGGTGATGCAGACCTCCAAACTCTTGTCCCCCACCAGGCCCGCTGATGTAATCTACCATAAGATTACCTAAAGCCATACTATTATCAGGCTTAAGCCATGTCACATGCGTTCAGTACTGTGATCTGTATTGTGTAAAACTAAATAGGTAGGGGTTCTAATCTCACTGCAGCCAACTTTGTGTGTGTGTTGTGCTGTGCTGTCAGTGTTCTGCATACATAAATAGGTTGTGGTACAATTACCACTGCATCCAAGTTTGCATCTGTGGATGTTAAAGCATTTTACATCTGCTCATTGGAATTTACTTGGCTAATGGCCCTAATACCCTTAAAATCATAGCCAAGCTGTTACTCGTATGTATACAATCAGCACCTATTGCTCCTCTTCAAGAGGGACACAGGTGGAACTGCCATGGTGAAATTATGGGCACCTATCGAATTGTTCAGATTGCATCTAAAAAGGGCCAATGAGGTGCTCTGTTTGACATGATGTGGGAGTCTGTTCCAAAGGTGTGTTAAACTCTGGTAGACAATTGACTCCCTCCAGAAGGTTTTTTTTAATGTCACGTGCCAGGTTAAGGTCTATACAGCTAGTAACCCATATACCATTTGACTTATGGATATGCAGCATTTCCAATACAGCAGTGTCAAAGATGGCCTCATATGTAAGCCAGAGATCACATCTAAGTAGTCTGTATGATACACACTAAAGTGACAGTTATAGCAGATGATCCCCATGGACAAATTCTGAAAACCAGAATTTTCCTTGTGAGGAACCTATGTAGTCTCTCCAGTTGCCACAGGTGCTTGGAAAGGTACATGCCAAAAGGGGTATTGCACTCAACTACTGGTTTGGAGAGGGAAGAGGACATGGAGGTTATAATGTCTAGTTTTCCTGGAGACACTGCCCTCACTTATTTCATGAGCATGATAGAATGCCCTTCTTACTGCTGCAGAGACATGGTGATCTAAGTTAAGTTAGCTATCAACCTGTATGTCCAGGTCTCCCATCCCTAAGTATGTATGTCAGGTGTTGCTACTGATGTGGTACTTAGGAATATCACAGTTACTGAAAGCAATGATAATATTTATACTTGCATTGATTTTAAGGCCGTGACTTTGGCAACAATCATTTGTTCAAGTAATACACTTGTGTAGGATGTTGACATACTTTGAAGATTATATGACCGCTCCCAGTTTGCAGGCATCAGCAATCCTTGTCAGCCACAGATATATACTTTGTGCTTGCACTTTGGAGAAATGGATTCCAAACAGTAGAGGACCATGACTAAACCCTAGTGAACACCACTGGTTAGATCTCAACTATTGGAAGTGGATTCCCCTATTTTGATTATATGACCTCTATTATTGAGGCAGTGAATGACCCCTCAATGATGTAAGGGTCAATGCCTAGTGGGGTGCATTTGTCAAGGATGGCTGAGTGGGCTATAGTGTAAAATGCTTTGGCTAAGTCCAGGTAGGCTGTATGCACAGATTTCCCCTAATCCAGGTCTTTGGTGATTGTCTCAAAGATGTCCACCAGGTTTAACTGAAATGATCTCCCTTTGACAAATCTAAACTGTGTAGGGTCAACTGTGTGGAGATTACCTATATCTTTGTTGATAAGGTTGATGATGATTTGCTCCATGGCCTTACAGATATGGATAGTCAGGATAATAGGTATATGGTTTCTGGGATCAGTGGATGCACCACCTCTATGCAAGGGTATAAAAGCTGATATTTTACAGTCAGCTGGGACAAAGCTTATGGTTACATCATGATTGCAAAGAGTTCCCAATGCTGCTAGTACTGTTTGTTGGAGCCCATACAGGAGTCAGCCTAGGATGTTATCAGGTCCCATAGATGCTGTGTTTTTGTCCATAGAGAGCCCATTTTTGACCCGCTCTTTAGAAATACAAAGTAGGAGACAGGTGGTAGGGATGTCATGGAGAACATGTGCTGGGGACAGAGGAGTGATGGTTTAACAGAACCTGTCGGCCAACAGGTTAGCTATGTTAACAGGCTATGTATATGAGGTATCATTAACCATGCGTTTGGCACAAATATGGGCCTTTTCTTTTGGCTTATAGATGTAACTATTGAATACTTTGTGGTTGTCCTTTCTTCAGGAGGCTAATTTGGACCCAGACTTTGTTTTGGAGGACTTCACAACAACACTTATTTGCTAGTTTAAGTTGAGGAGTGAGTGTCTCAAGTTTAGGAGGGCTCCCTCCCTCCTACCCTTAGACAGCAATGTCTTCCTATTATTCTAAAGGCTATTACTGGCAGTTGTGCACCAGGCAGGTTTGCTTCACTATGAGGAGCCTGTTGTGCTTATGTCAGGTACAGCCAAGTCAATGCAGTAATACAGATGTTTGTATGAAGCATTGGTGTAGAGCTCGGCATAGTTGCCAGTTACATCTGAGGGAGGAGGTGCAGTGAAGCTATTTATACCATCCCATAGGAGATTATAATCTGGATTTGGTGAATGTCTTTAGTGTATTTTCTGCAAAGGGGGGGGGGTGACAGCTGTAATACCTATTTTTAATGAGAACAATTTGTGGTCAGATCTCTCCAGGAAAGACCTCACAGTGGGGGTGCTGCAGTGGTCGCCCAATTTGGTAAACACCCAATCCAGTATGTTAGCTCCCCCTTGTGGTGGTGTCAAACAGCTGGTCCAGGGCATTGAAGATAATGAAGTTGTGTAACCTTTGGGCAAGTGAGTTTGAGCATGAGTAATCTAGCCAGTCAGTGGGTAGTAAAAGTCACTCCAAACCATGGTGTCCATATGTTTCTTGATAGACTCATGTAGATCCAAATAAGCAGAGCGGGTGTCCTGACTCATGGAGGGGCTCCTGTTGTTGGTAATGACTTTAATAGGTGCCCCACAAACAGACAATAACACCTGAAGTATATCCACGGAATCATACTGTGTAACCAATTGGAGTATGTATGTATCCTTAATGAATATTTGTACACTGCCACCGTTAGCTTGCATGCCTTCAGTTTGAGGTCTGCACATGTGGAAGGAAGTGTAGCCTGCTGTGGTTGTGGCACTCTCCACAGCTTTGAACTAGGTGTTTGTGACTGCACAAAGGTCTGCATGTTCCATGATGAGGACAGCTTCCAGTGGGTGCAGTTACCAGTTGACACTCCAAGCAGCATAACCTTGAGGTTGTTTGCACATTGGGTTTTTAGATTGGAAATTTTGTCCTTGAGATACCACCTAAAAAGGGTACTATGGTGGTGGCAGTAGCCTTGGCTTATATCCAAAATCCCAGGGGGTGGATAGATGAAGACCATCTGTGCCAAAGCATTGAGGTCTGTTGAGCATGTCCTCCCAGGCTGACAGGTAATGGCTCCCCTTAGACTGACACCAGATGCTAAGCCTATTATTGAAGTCAATCAACTTCTGTTTGCATTGAGACATCATCTTAGGTGAAGGTAAAATACAGCTGATGGGCAAGGGCATACGTGCCTGAGACACATAGTGAAATAGCTCAGTCATGTCTGTCATCACAAAGTCCAGGGAGGTGCATCTCAAGTCTTACACAACAGCAGGAGTTATGATGTTGTCATAACAGTACCTTTTGTTGACAGATTTGACTGAATGTGTGATATGCCATATCCTGGCACCTCACATAAAGCTGACCATGACCTTAATCTGGTGGGAGGGACATCAATGTGACTTATGATGTAATTACCTATGACTAATATGTTTCAATTTGTGTTTTGTGGTAAGTGTTTGACCACTGAGACAGTGGTGCATTAACTATTAAGTGTACTACTTTCTGCATAGGTATATTATGTGTAGCATGCTTGCATTTCTGTTTCTGAGGTGTCTGGTGTATAGGTATGTTTCCTGTGGTTTTTAATTTCTCCAAGTCTTTTAGGTTTCTAATACCATGATGGGAATGGACCACATGTATAAGTCAAAGTATGACTAAAGTTCATGAAATTAGTATTATTTCAGTCTTTGATGTCATTCACAAGTGCTCATCGTAGCACCTGCAATGTGCCCAGTAATGACTCCTTCTGCAATTTGTATGGTGTTACATGAATTGGTAACATATCTAAATACGATTGTAAATTCTTTTTTATAAGACCAGTTGCTCCTACTACTATTGGAACTGTCTGGGTTTCTTTCTTCCACATGCATCTCATTTCTGCCTGCAGATCAAGGTATTTTATGGCTTTGTGTCTCTGTACGCAAGACACTGTAGCCAATAGGTGTGGCTATTTCAGTGATTAATGCTACTTTTGTCTTCTTTTCCTGGACCACTGTATCTGGTTTTCTAGCATCTATCTTTTGAACTGTTGGCATTGGGTGATCACATGTGATATAAATTTCATAATTTTCTATGATTCTTTGTGGCTCATGTTTCCAGTGTTTTTCAACCACTTCGATATCATAATGTTTGCACAATCTCCAGTGTAACAGTCTCACCACATTATTATGCCTTTCGGTATACAGTCCCTCTGCCATTAGTGCATCGCAACCAGCAACAAGGTGTGTGACTGTTTCCAGTTCGGTTTTACAAAACCTACATGTGTCTGTTTCTCCCACATGTTCAATGGACTTTGTAAACCATTGTGTACATAGCCCACTGTCTTGGGCTGCCCGTATTAACCTTTCATTTCTTGATGTAAATTCACCTCTTCTTAACCGTTCCTGCGTTCATCCTTGATCAACATGAGGCTCTTCCAGAAGTTTTCTATACTTGCAACTATATTTATGTTTTTTCCACATTTCTTGCCTTCTCATCTGGTCCTTCACCTTATATTCTTTCTTTTGTTTTTTAGCACATTTAGTTGCTGCCTGTTTTTTATCTACTTCTGGTTTGATTTCCATTCCTACCTGACGTCAATATGCTTCTGCTAAATTAAGCAGAGATGTCATCTTAGATTTATTCTCCTCATGTTTCAAAACATTCACTACATTCAGATCTTGTGAGGTCACTAGATATGTGTGGAGTGCCACAATTGCAGATCTGTACATGTAATCAATTTCAAGGAGGCCCATCCTGCCTTCAGAACGGGGAATACATAATCTTGGTATACACTGATTTTTATAAATCATTTGGTGAGCATGAAGCATCCTTCTTGTTTTAACATCCAGTCTATCCAACACTTTTTGGGGCCGGTCAATAACTCCAAAACTATAAGTTAGGACAGGAAAAGCAAATTGATGTATGGCTTGGATCTTGTTCCTAGATGACAGTGCTGTTTTCAGGATTAATTTAAGTCTTCTAAGGTACTCCTTACTGAGCTTTATTCGCATTTGTTCATGTTTTATTGCTGATCCTTCATTAATTCCCAAGTATTTATACACTCCCTCTTGCTCGAGTTCTTTTATATCAGATTCTTGTCCCAAATTGATGTTTTTCTGATGCTGCAGTTTTCCTTTTTTAAAGGTTGCTTTTGCACATTTATCAAGACCAAATGACATTCCAATATCATCTGAAAAAGTTTTGACAACCTGCAGCTGTGCTTTCAGTTCCTCATCTGATGAGCTATATGGTTTTAAATCATTGACAAAGAGAAGACAAGAAGTCATTAGACTTAGTTGTTTTCTAGAAGCCAAATGGTAGCCATGACCTAAACTGTTAAGTAAACAGCTTAATGGTTTAATGGCAAGGCAGAATAGCAATGGTGACAGAGTCACCCTGGAATATCCCCCTTTGAATTTTTATCCCTGGTATCCCATGTTACTAGTATGGATCTCCACATATGTAGGTATGTGTGATCTTGGTTTGAGTGGAGTATGAGGTGAGTTGGCCATACTGACACACTGCTCATTGTCATATGTACTGACAGTTGTGTGAGAGAGCATGGATTCAAGGTTTTTAATGTAGATGCATCTCTCAAGCATTGTGTTTGTGTGGATTAGGAGGTAGAAGTTTGGGAGACACTGTCTACAGCTCTGCAGCAGTCTGAGATAATGGCATTAGCAATAGATTATTGCTTGAGTATACATCACAACAGGCCATGGTTAGGCAGTGGCCTGAAAGATACTTACATGTAAGATGTTATTACCTTTATGGAGTCATTCTAAGGCAAAACAGTACCTGACAGTGTGGGATGGCATGGTAGATTGAATACACTTCTTTGCCAGGCTTGTTGGACTTGAATGAACCACAATCCTGTTAATAGACATCGTCGCAATAGCATACTTACAAATGTGACAATGTACAACTCCAGCAAAGTAAGGTTCATGCTGCTACACCCTTGTGGTTCACAGCCTCAAGCACACTCACTGTAGGCACTCTTCTCAGTATGTGCATGTCCATGCATGCACAGAAAACTTATCCAACCTTGCTGTCTTTACTTTAGCCTTGCAAGTCCACAATGTCTGTCAAATAACAAGACAGTAAATGTATGTTGTGTGAAATGATGTGCAAACACAATTTAGTGTTTCAGGAACATAAATGTACAGTATGACATATCTATGACATGTGGAAGGGACAGAGACATTGCCCAAAGGTGGCCACCTGTCTGCAGTAGGCCTCACATCAATGTCATTCAAATCACCACCATTACCCTGTTGAAGGCCAGGTTGCATAAGTTGCTGTGAAACTGTCACTTAACATGGATCTCTGTCAGTGTGGGTCTTGATAGATCAACCTTGGACATCTATGCCACCTCAGACTTAACCTTATATTGCGATGCAGCAGCTGTGCTCCTAATCACCATCAGGTCAGTACTCTATTAAAATTCTACAAGCCTCAAAACCCAAGGCATAATACATGCAAACATCAAATGATTGGTCTGGTTGCTAATTAAGGCATCTACCTGGAAAATGTTACAACAAGCCTAAAGTGCCCTGCATCATGTGTGACAAGTGTGTGGATCAACACACAGGCTATGGCCCACATCTTATCTTGAGCTTGGTGCTAACATTTTGCTTCTGGTAAGAGACAAAGAACAGGAGCTTTGTATCTCACCACGGTGAGGCCATGTTCAGAAGACCAGTAGTAGTAGCCAGGCAGCAACAATTCAGGTGACTCTCCTCTCTTCAGCATTCTTCAAAGGTAATTGTTCTTTTCCAGTATGCACTGCTTGATTAGTGTGTAACCTCAGAATAACTGCCTAAATATGCCATCCTTAACTTTACAGGGTGTATGGATTACTTTCCCCTCCACTGTTTGGCAATGTTCTGTACAAAACCAGGCAACTTGGGTGACATTTTCTCAGAAACCATGATGGCATTAACTCCTATACTGAGTTGCACACAGGACAACCAGCATGCACTGCCATGCATTGTCCTCATAGTTACGGAACAGATACTTGTGACCTTGAGTGATATTCTTAATACAACTGTTTAATCAATAATAAAGGATCTGTTGACATGGACATTTTTTTATTTATTTTACATTTGTTTACTGGGAGAGTATGACTGGGCAAAAAGCCCATTTTCATTGGAGGCCCAGGGAGAAAAGCTCCATTAAGATACAAACAGTAGACTTATAAACAGTACATGAAAAATATAGATGCATACAAAAAAATAAATAAAAAATAAAAACAGAAACATGGGTATAGCTGTTATCGATACATTATGTTACTAGGAGAGTTGAAATAAAGCTATATGGTAATAACAATACGCATACATTTAGAGGACCAACAGGTATATGTACAGGCATAAGTATTTGATAGTGTGCCAATGTAGACTTTTGGGAGAATCTGGTGTTAATCAGGGTGCATACTGTGTAGCAACCTGTGAGATACTGATACAGTAGGAGAAGAGAAGACAATGATTAGTACTTTCTGGGGTGAGCTTGAACTAGAAGGATGATGTAGGAGGTTTTGCATTCAGACTAGGACATAAGGGCTGCCATGTTAGCTGAGAGGAGGAGGTTATAGCAGGAATATCTGAGTTATGATAGTGGAGAGTGAATATGGACTAAGGTATAGAATTTACTTTGGGAGATGGTTATCCTGGGTATGAGGATTCCTAGTGTGACCTTTACCACCCTGGTGGATATGGGCATCCTGAGACAATTTAGAACTTGACCCATGTTTACCGACAACCACTTCATTTTCAAACAAACTGATATGGTATGTGAGAGATGTATATACGCAATGTTACTGGTGGCAAAGCTCTCACATAAAAATACTCCTAATGTCAATAAGGTAGTCAGTGGTACACACACTGCACCCATCACACAAAATCCAAAGCAGACATGAGCTGAAACACTGAGAGAGAAAGTCCTGATAAAAAATACCCTAAGCAGCCCCATATGCACTCTGTGAAAATAACACACATATCAACACATAGAGCAACGTGTCAAGGAGGAACAACCTATGAGCCAAAAAGTCAAGCTGGCACACAGTCCAACATTCTAGCCATCTCTGACTTCATGCAAAAACTGAATCACACATTGACCCAAATGTTCTTCAGGATGGGCTGACACAGACATACAGCTGTCATCAAAGCCATGAGGTAACACTAAATAGCAAGAAATGCACAATGCTATCTTTTGGGATGTCATCCACCCCTGATAACTATCATATTGCCAGCACACCTCGAACAGTTGACTGAGTAGTCAGTGACTTATGGACACAGATAATGATCTACCCTTTGCCTGTCATGTATGTAATATTGTGGACATCATTCTATGTTCCACCATCTATAAACAATATTATGGCATGTAAATCCAAGGAAGCCATTGTTCCACTGTAATCGGCATTCCACAGACCTATCGATGGTGCAATGCCACCTTTGGTATGTAACTAACCAGGTATATCTGACAACTATAATATCCACATAGGTTCCTCAGTAAAGCACTACATGGTGTATGTAACTTGTCCTGTGAAGATCACATAAAGGCCATATCCATGTAGTCTGTCTCAGACATGCTTTGGAGGGGAGGTGTATGCCTGCCATACAGGGAGGTGTCAGACACCACTGCTAACCTCTTTCATATCCACAAAACAAGTGGCACTAGCATTACCTGCTCTACAGACCTTCACCTTGACAGTGGTATATATATATATATATATATATATATATATATATATATATATATATATATATATATATATATATATATAGGACATGCTGGAGACATATCCACAAAACAAGAGGCACTAGAATTACCTGTACTACAGACCTACACCTTGACAGTGGTATATATAGGACATGCTGCAGACATAGGTATGTAACCCAGAACTACACCCTATATGGAACAGGCTCCACATCCTTGTGATCCTCCCTAAAGCAAATTAAGTTCAAGTTACACAAACAGATGGGGATCAGGACAATCATACGTGCTTGTAGACCAATGTTTAAAATGGACAAAGGGAAACTGGATTGGTTCAACCCTCATGCACCAGTTTGTAGAGGTTTCAGCTCCCAAAACCCTGCTTACACTTATCAAGGGTAACAGAACTTGACAGTGTTTAGGGACTCATGGCAATGCTTAAAGGACCCCTTGTGTTTGTTAGCCTATTACACACATATGAACTTACGAATCTCAGAATTTTTACTGTGCTACCTTTCTGATGACATTTGTCTTTTGTAGTGACATTCAGTTTTGTGCTCTAACATTGCTGGGTTGATTGCAGATGTGTACCCATACACTGAAAGGGTGACATAAACATTTCCATGTGACACCTATCATTGTGTGATTAAATAGCCATTACAATAGCATCCATCATAATCTAAACACACTATTATGATATAGTCAAAATGGCAGTGGCCAGGGAGGCTGTGGCAGTGTTAGTTCATCACAGATGAATGCTCAGTCTGTCTTCTTTTTCTCACAAAAAATGAAGAAAATCACTTTTCAGACTTTTAAAAGTGGATACAAAAACTTACAGCAGAAGAAAGTTACCGGAAATCAAAAGTTTTGCTGTGCAGACAAACTGGCTGGATTCCCTGCTGTCTGGGGAATGTTTGGGCCCCTAATTCACTCACAAAACTACTGGACCTTTGCATTTATCCAAACAGGCTGTAAAGTACATGAATCAAGCAGCAGAAGGATCTAGATCAATCTGGATGAGGGCTAAAAGGAAGAGATGTGGCAGAATCAGAAAAAGAGGCTTCAGAGCTGGAATTGCTGCCAAGCTGAAAACAAATCCTCACAGGCCTGCATTAACTTTAATTCTGTTAGCCAACGTGTGCTCAATCGACAACAAGATGGACTTTCTTAGACTTGAGCTCTCCAATACAAAGTAGGTGAGAAATATCTGTCTGCTAGTATTTACAGAAACTTGGCTGCATAACAAAATCAATGACAGTGCTTGAGGGTTTCACTTTGTTTAGAGCTGATAGAAACCAAGCTCTATGTGGAAAAGCTAAGGGAGGTGGGTTGTGCATCTATGTAAATGAAAACTGGTGTAAGAACTGTGAAATTATACAAGTACAATGCTCAGAAAATGCACAGTTCTTGACAGTGAAATGCAGACCTTTCTATGCACCCATAGAGTTTAATGGAGTCTATGGAACAGCTATGTATATACCACCTACTGCTAATACCTCTGAGGTACTTAGGATACTGCACAATTCCATATGTGAGCTGCAAAGTAAAACTCCTGACTGTGCATATATGACTGCTGGGGAATTCACTAAAGCAGATCTCAGATTGTTGCTACCTCACTACCATCAATTTGTGGACTTTCCCACAAGGGGAGCAAATACCCTTGACAAGGTTTACACCAACATAAAGGGACCATACAAAGAAGTGCAGCAGCCAGACTTGGGTTGTTCTGATCATATTTCAATAAGATTAATATCTGCTTACAAATTTCTGCTGATCAGAGAAAAACCCACTGAGAAACTGATCAAGGTCTGGAATGAAGGGGCAATGAAAAGTCTCAGGGACTGTTTTGATAATACCTGCTGGTATTTCTTCAGAGAAACAACCACTTTCAATCAGCATGTGAACATAGACAAATACACAGACACTACAATGGCATATAATTCAAAATGCGTGGAGGACGTAGCTACAATCAAGAAGATTACAGTCAAAGCCAATCAAAAACCGTGGTTAACCAGCAGAGTGTATGAGCTTCTGAGGGCAAGGAATGAGGGATTCAGGGTTGAGGACAAGGTGGGAATTAGTGAAGCAAGGGCTAACCTAAAAAGGGGCATCAAAGAAGCCAAGAGGGAAGAAAGGTACAAAGTTGCTTCGAGGACATGAGGGATACCAGGAGCCTCTGGAAAGGATTTCAGCAACAAACAGACTACAACACCAAGTCAGTTCAATGTGATGACAGCACAGAATTTCTAGATAGGCTGATCTCATTCTATGGCAGATTTGAGGAGAAGAACAACCTGGAGGCTACAAAGCTACTCACTGGTCAGAATGAGACAGTGTTCAGACTTAACCCTGAAGAAGTGAGAAGCTGACTTACAAAAGTGAACCCCGGGAAGGCTGCAGGCCCTGGTAACATTCTGGGCAAAGTATTAAGATAATGCGCTGACCACTTGTACCTAATCCTTACAGCTATTTTCAATACCTCCATGGTTCTTGAAAGAGTTCCAGCATGATTCAAGGTAACTGATATAATCCCACTGCACAAAAAAGCCAATGCTACTTGCTTAAATGACTACAGCCTGATGACACTAACCTCAAATGTCATGGAATGCTTTGAAAGGATAGTAAAAAAGGATGTGTCAGAAGATCTGCTGCTGACCTTTGACCCTCTACAGGTTGCCTATTGACCAAACAGGCCCATTGCAGATGCCATTTCAGTGGCCCTGCACCATTCTCTCTCTGGAACATCTTGAAGAGATGAACAACTATGTCAGGCTGCTGTTCATTGACTTTAGCTCGGCATTCAACACAGTGGTTCTGATGCATCCAATAGGCAAATTGATTAGCCTTGGCATCAACAAGAGCCTCTGCAATTGGATTCTAGACATCTTGATTGGAAGACCACAGAAGATACATGCTGGTAACAACACATCAGGTATCATCACACTTAATACTGGTGTGCCTCAAGGGTGTGTACTTAGTCCTTTGCTATTTACCATCCTTAATCACGACTGCTCTGTGAAATTTCCCAATAACTATATCATCAGATTTGCAGATGATACTACTATAATGTGTCTCGTAATGGATGATGATGAGAGGGAATACAAGGATGAAGTCAGCTCTCTAATCAAATGGTGCAAAAATAACAACTTGGATCCGAAAGCCAACAAAACTGAAGAAATTATCATTGACTTCAGAAAAAGGCCAGCCATTCACTTGCCACTTGAGAACAATGGTGAGGTGGTACAGAGAGTACAATCTACAAAATTCCTGGGGGTACACATCTCAGAAGACCTCTCTTCATCTGTGAACACAGGCCAGATAATTGATAAAGCTTAGCAGGCTCAAAAGAACAAAGCATCCTCTGAATGCTCTATCCACTTTCTATAAAGGAGCTATTGAAAGTATTCTCACCTGCAACTTTACTGTGTGGTACACAAACAGAACTATGGCAGAGAGAAAGAAGCTTCAAAGAGTGGTGAGGACTGTGGAGAAAATAATGGGCACATATCTTCCAACCATGCAAAAACTTTTTGCAACAAGAAACATAAAGAAGGAATAAAAATACTTTGGGATGAATCACATTCAGTATTTGGCTGTTTTGCTAGACTTTTAACTGGCAAGATATACTGCAGCATCCACTGTAGAACCTCTAGGCTCTTGAACACCTTCTACGCAACAGTAATAAGGTTCATAAACTCTGGCATCAACTTGGATGTCTCCTACTTCCAAGCGTGATCTCATTAGTCTGAAAATAATACATTATTTAATTCACTATAGTTAGTATATTCTTACAGAAGTGCAATATCTTTCTCTTAAAAGTGCAATTGCAATCATTTCTCGTGCAATATTAAAAAACTGCCTTTTCTTCTCTTTTTGTGTGTACAGTACTATTTGTTTATATGTTTAGGTTTATATGTATGGGAAGTTTTGCCTGACTAGAAATAGGTTATAAGGAGTATTTTTATGCATATTAGTCATTAGAATAGCTGTGTAAATGTCATGTCTTATTCTTTTTATGCTTAATGTGTCTCTGTACTCTGATGACGAGCTGACTCCTTAAATTTCATTTAGGTTGTACTTGTGTTTCTTAAATGACAATAAAGTTTTATTTGACTCTTTGAATTTCTGAATCTTTTATTCTTTATTCATTAGAAATGTCAATGTACAAATTCTAAAAATGAACAGTACAAGTAGCATGTCGGTCAAAAGCAACATTGGATGAAACAAATTCATATTAATGTAGATAGTCACCCTGTGCATCAGACACAAAGCTTTATTTCCCTGCATCCATGAGAGAGATGAGAGGGATGTGGCACAGGTATCATCATTTGTACAGAGTGTTGTGCGGGGGTGCAGGAGGCCTAGGCTGACCCAATAGGTTGGTAAGCTTTTATGAGAGTCAGGAAGGGATGCAGGCAAAATGGGCCATGGAAATGTGGCGTACATCCACGAGGCTGACGCTCAATGCCAACCAGATGTTCCATTACAGGCAATGTGCATTCCAAGACTGATAGTGTGCGATCTGTCTCAGACCAGCGTCTTTCCACTGCATCAGTGAACTGATCCAGAGTATCAGCAATCCAGTGGAGACATTCAGAGATGTCAGACTGCTTTGCATCCATAACCCTGAGCATTCATCTGGAGTTCCTTTCTGAATGTGCCTGTCCCTCCATGACTGCCCTAAACATATGCCAACTGACATGAGATGAGACACCTGCAACGGGTGGTGGAGGGACAGTAGACCTCCTACGAGCACCCCTATCAATCCGCCTGTGTAGAACCTCACCAACTGTTTGGCTATGGTAAGTGTCAACAGTCACTACAGCCACAGTAGACACACTTCCCTGTTCAATGTCCCCACTCTCTGACTGTCCACTATCTCTGGCCATAGTGGAATGGGTATGCATAGGCATACTGGCTGTGTACTGTGATAATGAGGGCAAACAAGGCATGAGAACCTTTGTATCAGATTCAGCCCCTGCACCCCCCAGCTGTGCCTCACTTTGGCTACCATCATCATCAGAGTCTGAAGAGACGCTGACATCAGATTGTGAAGGGGACAAAGACCAACCTCCCTGGTCATCTGTGATAAAAAGGGAAAAGCATTTCATTAATACCTGCATTATTATACTCTGCAGTACTATGTTGCAATATATGTTAAGCTGTATACACTGCTGTCACTATTAAACACTTATATAACCCACAACCTCATACAGTAGGACACGAGGACATTATTTTATAACCCACAGCTGTAATGATTTGGAAACAAATGTCCTACAAACAGGAATCTCATGAGCAAAACATAAATGATGTACACTGTTGACATTCTGCAAAACTCTGCACAGTTGACAGTTATGGCAATCTGTAATGTCCTGACAATACTGTCAAATCAATCACTGTGTTCACACCTGCAAGGCATATGTATAAGTCTAAAGTGTGTACAGTCAGAAAATATCTGTACAGTTGGCAATTATGCAGACAGTACATCAATCCAGCCAGCATGCTGTGATGACACTTGAGCAAATACAGTGAACAAAATGTACATCTCTGACAAAACAGTTTTGTGCTTCCCCGCAGCAGGAGCACGGCCTCTTCATATTCTTGAAAGTTCTGGAAAAATGTGAGGGAGAGTTAATGTACACAGCAGTGAATGCGACAGTATAACAGGGCTAATTCTTCAAAATATCTCACATTTACATTAGCTGCTATGTTAACAGGTATGTGGGTCACAAACTGTGTATGAGCTTAAAACTGCAGCTACCCCCCAAAACACCTGACACCCACGTAAAACTATGTGCATGCTGACATGCTGTATGCTACAGTATTCCAACTAAGCATACCTGGATGCTCCTCTTCTTTTTTTTTTTACTCAAATGATTTTTATTATGATGAAATAACACAACAATTTAATACTTATATAACATTCAATAACTCTTTACAGTATTTACATTCAGCCTGACAAAAAAGATTCAGGTAAAAACATTTGTAGTTAAATAATAAGTTAATATATAAACTTTGATCATTAGGAATAGTTTGTTTCCATCTGTAGGTTATTAATCAAATTCAAAACTTTCCTCCATGGACTATTAACCTAATGGCTTAGGAAAAGTTTTTAACTCTTTAGTTCTTTTTTCCATTAGTATGCATTTCTTCAGTGATGATAGGAATTCCCCCATTGTGGGTGCTACATTACAGTTCCATCTTCTAGTTATACATTTTCTGGCTATTGCTAACATTGTCCACAACAAATACATGTGTCATTTTTCTTCATATTATTACTATTAACAACATTCAATAAAATTAAAGACTTTGTCAAAACAAATGTATCAGTATAGATAGCTTGAAGAAATGTGTTAATCTTATTCCAATATGGTTTAATATTAGTGCAGTCATAAAAAATATGAGACCAGTCAGCATTAGTGGACAGATGACATCACCAACATAACTTACTGTTTGAAGGGTTCATTTCTGAGAGTTTCTCAGGTGTCAAAAAGGATCTGTATAGAAATTTCCAATGAAAAATCCTCCAGAATTGGGAGTAAGAAGTTAGTTTAACTGAAAATAAAATGTTTGTTTTATCTTCCATTGATAATGATACTTGAAACCCTTTAGTTAGGTATTGCCAGTAAGAATCTTTAGGAGCTGTCTTATAGACAAAGTGTTATATAGATATGATAATTCATTCTTAACATTGATATTATTATACAGAATTCCAGAAATCCGGTTTATAATTTTTGGTATGGTTTTGAAGGATGAGTCATGTATTATTCTTCACAGATCCTTAGTGTATGCTGTGGCACTCTGAAGAACCAACCAGTTATTAGGGGATAGGCCATAGGTTGACAATATACTTTGTGTGTTCAAAGCTTGTTGGTTTTCAATACATTGCAACCAACAAAATAGGTTATTATTTTCCCATAAACCAAAAATCTGTCTATGTTTTATCAGGAAAATCCCTTGTAATAGTAAATGGTATTAAAAATCTATGCCTCGGTTTTATATCTAAATTTGTGTTAATGAATTTTCTAAACACATCAGAAATGTTGTTTATTAGTGTTAGTTTAGATAATTTTGTTGTACTATACTGTAAATTTAAACTTAAATAGTGCCATATCTTTTCTTTGTCAGTTACCAAAGCATTTTTTGATAAATAATTTCATTCATTAGTATAATGGAGTATAACTGTTTCCAGTTGGAAGAGTATCTAGGATTTATCCAATTCATCATTATTTTAATTATAGATACCTTTATATAAGTTTCAATCTCTGGGAATTTTAACCCCCCCTTGTTCCCATTTTCTGATATGATGAGAATACCCCACTCTATTTCTTTTGGGGTACAATAGGAATTTCATCAGAGTTGAAGTGATTTCTTTAAGGATTTCCTTTCCTGTTGGATGTATAAGGGAGTGTGCTATATATAATATTTTAGGTAACACACCCATTTTTATCAGTTGTAACCTATCATCAAATGTTATAAACAAATTATTCCATTTGCTTATTAATGTCTTGATTAAGTCTATGGCTTTAGCATAGTTAAGCTGTAAGGTTTCCTCTATATTCTTGCCTAGGATTATTCCTAAATAGTCTATAGTTGAAACCTGGTTTCCAATAATATGATTAACTGGAACCTGTATGTTATTTTTTTTATTTAGTAATAAATATTTTGATTTAGATTTGTTGAAGGAGAGTCCTGAGATTTCTTGGAAATTTGTTGTTACTATATCCACTTCACCTGACAATTTCTTAGAGCTGGGTAAGGTAAGTAAGACATCAGCAAACATCATTATTTTAGAAATATATTGGTCATATATATTTATACCTCTTATCTGTGGGTTATTACGTATTAAAATGGCAAGTATTTCTATGGCCAGAGCAAATAGGATAGGGGACATGGGACATCCTTGTCTAGTACCTCTAGTGATTTGGATTGCTTTGGAAGTAAAGGGACCTAATTTGACATATGTTAGATTATTTTCATAGATTTTCTTTATCATTGTTATATAAAAGAGGGGGAAATCAAACAACTGAAGACTTTAAGTAAATAACCCCAATTTAAGGAGTCAAAGGCCTTTTGAATATCTAGACCTATTGTCAATGCTTCATGGTTTCCTTTATTGAGGTAATCTGTCAGAGTTAATACTATTTTAATATTATGTGTATGCCTGTTCTGTATGAAACTAGTTTGGTCTTTATTAATTATTTTAGATATGGGTATTTTAATCTATTGACCATAATTGACATAAATAGTTTATACTCATTATTCAGCAAAGAAATTGGTCTATATGAGTTGCAATGATTAGGGTCCGTATTCTCTTTTAATATAGTGGAAATTAGAGAATATCTCCAAGAAGGAGGAATGTTTGCTAATGTTTGAACTTCAAGAAAGGTTTTATGTAGGAGAGAGATTATAGAAGAAGGGAGCAATCTATAAATTTTGATAATTAAGCCATCTATTCCAGGTGCTTTATTAGACTTACTTCCTTTAATCCCATCTATAATTTCCTTTTGAGAAATAGTTTTTTGTAGATCTAACTTAAGTTCCTCAGGAATTCTTGTTATGTTGGGAACTATATTCTCTAACTTCTCACATTCATTTGTACTTATTTTATCTTTATGATGCACTGCATAATGATAATTAAAAGCCTCCAGAATGTCTCCTATGTCCGAGACTTTTTCCTTTTCCCTTCATGAAAGATATTATCAACGTTATTAATTTTTGATTGTATCTTAACTTTCATAGATAGGTTATGAAGATGCTTAGGAGAGGTAGCATAAGAATTTAATTTCAGTTTTTCCATAGCTAAATTAGTTTTATTGGATAGTATTTCATTGTATTTCTTATTTGCTTCTTCTATTTTCTTATTATCTGTAGCAATTAGGTTTTTATTAGATTTAAGAGATAATATTTGATTTTGGAGTTGCTGTAACTCTGAGTCCCATTCTTTAATTTTATTTTTGTACCAGCTAATGGTTTTACCATATATATAGGCCTTAAGAGAATCCCAAACCATAATTGTGTTTGCTTCAGGTTTATAATTAATCTCTAAGAAAAGCTGAAGTTCAGAAGTTATCCAAGATTTAAAGTCTTTAATATTTGTGATATATGAAAGAATCCTTGAAGTAATAACTAATTGACTGAACTCCAAGTGTATTGTTAACAACAGGGAATTATGATCTGAAAAGGGACAAGGTTGTATTGAAAAATTCAAGATTTTAGAATAAAGATCTTGTGAGATATATATTTTATCTATTCTAGTTTGGGTACCCTGTCTATAGTCCTGGGGTGAGAATAGTAAAGAATTTGGGCCCAAAGCATTAAAAGTATCTTTTAATTAAACATGTCTGCACATTTTTTAACTGATTGGCTGAGGACAATAGTCTGGGATATTTCCTATTGGTAGTTTCTGTAATATCTGTGATACAATTGAAATCACCTCCTAGTATAACATTACCTTTAGAAGTAGTTGTAATAAAGTCTATGTGTTTCTTAGCTAGTCCAACCCCCATACCCGGGAACCAGTATAAATTAACCAGGGTCCAAATTCTATTATTAAATTTAAGTATAACTAAGGCCATGAGTCCATCATTATCTACATGTTTGTAAATGATTTGGGGATTTAAGAAAGTCTTTTTCCATAGAATTTTTACTCCTCTGGTCTTATTTTTATAAGAAGAATGAGCAAGTATTGTGTATTCCTTAGGGTCCCACATAAATGTGCCATTTATTTTGAAGTGTGTCTCTTGGAGAAAAACTACTTCAGCCTTGTATAGTTTAAGATTACTTAGTAGGTTGGCTCTCTTATATGGGTTGTTTAAGCAATTAGTATTTAAGAATATCAAAGTTAAATCCATATCAGAATTCTTTAAAGATAACAAATAATAAAGGAGCTTGAATTAATAGAATCATGTATACATAATACTTTTCCTGAATAGACAATAGAATATCAATTGTTGTATTCATATTTATTTCAATCCAAATAACTTTCCCCATAAAAGGTAAAAGTAAACAAATTGTGTCAGGCATTTAAAAACTAGAAAAACAATTAAATAGCAAACAAATAGCATATTTCACTCAGATATAAACTTTAATATACCCTATACATGGAATGAGATGCATTCCTAGTCTAGCAAGCAAAATTAAATCTGCTAGACTACCTATCCCAACCATCAACCTTTGTTGGTTTGAGCCCATGAAAACAAAGTACAAAATGGAGAATATATTATAAATTAAGAGAACAATAGTAGTGATAAACAACTGATCAGAAATTGATTCCAGTTAGGTTAGGAAGCAAGAGACATATTAGGATATATATATATATATATATATATATATATATATATATATATATATATATATATATATATATATATATAATGTGAATTTAATGCTTAATAGACTAAGGAAGCATTAGCTTTATTAACAATCTAAATGATTACCCAAAATACCTAAGCATGTCATCTGTATTAGTTCTAATAAAAACTTCAAAATGGCAGAACAAATCAAAGAATCATTTAGCATTTGTATTTACTTGCCCTCTGAATAAATCTTTTCATGACAAACACCCACTAAATAAAAACTTCACGAGAATTGGGTGTTAGAACATAGTGAGTCTGTGTCATTCCCAAAAGATGTTAACATAGATTTTTAGAAATATTCCATAAGACATATTGGTCCTTAATTAACTCCTAAACTTTTGGAATAGCAGATGTTTAAATGTTGTTTGTCTTGTTGTTTGTCTTTCAGCTTTTCCCAGTAAGGGGTCGCCACAGCAGAACTCTGGTCCGCTAATGATTGGCAGTAGATTTTTACAAAATGCCGAGGTGCCAGCTTGACGCCCCACCTTCAACGAAGGCATGCCCATTTATGCATGCATGTCTTTCGAATGCTACACAACCACGGGGAGGACATGCAGACTCCACACAGAAGGCACTCCCAAGCCCAGCTGAGAATCGAACAGGAGAACCTCTTGCTGTGAGGTAACAATGCTACCGCCGTACCACCGTGGCAAATACCAACTATGGCAAATAGCAGATGTTTAAATAACTGACTAAAATCAATAATAATTAACTGGCATCAGTTAAAATAACAAAAATTAGTAAAAAACATTATTTATATAAAACATACTATGAATAACAGGTCTTAAAAGTGAATGACTCAAAGACAAAACTAAGATATGCTCCTCTTGAGTGGAAATGGTTGCAGCTATATCCTTGACATATTGGGTGATGGATGCCTGGGAGTTGTCCTGTGTTGCAAGGTTCACCAGGAATTTTACAGTGGCTGACAGAGGTTGCTCTGCTGCAGGCCCACCACCAATGACCTAACGATCCCTGGACAGTGCATGTTTGTTTGCCAAGATAATCAAGTCAGTGGCATGGTGCTGCACCTGCTCATATGTACGATTCTGGTTACTCACAGCATTAATGTTGTGCACCAGTTCATCCCACAAGTTTGTAAGTTCTTGCCTATTTGCCCTCCTCTGGACAGCAGAACTTGGTGGTGTTGTCTCAAGGCCTCAGTAATGAGTTTGTTTTCTGCCTCAGTGAAAAGTACATGGCATCTGGCATGCATGATGTCTCCTGAAATACAGATAAATGAGAACACATATCAGGATCACATATGTGGGATTACAGTATGTAGAGATCCAGTAATGAAGGAACCCTATTGGTGTTCCCCACTTGATTACACATCTCTTTATCAACAGTGTGCCAAACATACAAAGGTTGTGGAAGCAACTAGGATAGTAGCAATAATGACCCACTCCTGTTTGTGACAGACACTCATGTATGATCACACAATAAACACAGGAGTCCATTATAGTGTACCCCATAACGAGGAACCCCCCCCATCCATAACATATGTATAAACAAAAGTGCAAACCAAATAGTAGGGCACTACTATAACTGCTAGCAAATTAAGTGTCCAGCAGACCTGTGTACCATGTTAATACAGAGCATTATACCCTTGTTGTACTCTACTTCCCCTGTAGGAGTAACACAGCTGGAGATCACTAGCATGTCATCACTACATTTCTAAGAAAGGCTTACTGATGTAATCCTCATTTCTCCTACTTATATTAAAACATATGCATCATGTTGAAAACAAAATGGCAACCTGCGTGATGCAGTACAAAACTCCTCTGTTGAAAGATACAGCTATATGAGTACTGGGTGAATGATTTAACCATACAAACTAACTCTCATGCACAATGGTTCCCCCAGCTAGGTGTCTGCCTTTTTAAGATGGTTCTCATTAGCAGGTGATTGCCTCAGAACCAATCTAAGAGTTAATTACAAATAATATGATAATATCAAATTATAATAATAAATATAATTAATGAGAAAAAGAAGAGAAGGGGTGGACTGCAAGAGAGAGAGAAAAGAATATTAGTAACTTCACAGATAATACTATACAGACTATTACTACATACTTCTAGATATGTTAAATTTCAGTTGTGAGGACACTGATTGTTTATATTGTATAGAAGATGTTGCATGTACATAGCTCTCAAACTGTTAGGATAGGACAATTTGGGCTAAGCCATACAAAATGGTGGTACAAAGGCACATTGACAGGGAACATTTTTACATAATGTGCTCATACATTAGTAGCAAGGTGTTCTGATAACAGATTTGCCATTAAATCGCATTCCAAGTAATGGCATATATCTACAAATCAAAGTACCAGACATATGGGGCAGTAGTCATTACATTCTGCAAAAATCAGGAAAGTTGAAAGGTATGTTTGTGTACACTAATTACACTAGACAGCTGGTCATTTCTCAGTTGGCTGCCATGGGGTTAGAACCCACAAGCAGTGACTACAGGAAGACTGAATATTTTATTTGAAACAATACATTTTCAGACCACATCTCCTTTAAAACTTTTATTGAGTTATGTTGTGTGAAATCATGCATTTACACACATGCATAGCTGTGTCTGGTGTCAGATTAGAGCCCACAAGCAGTGACTACAGGAATACTGAGCACTTTATTTGAAAAACAAAATATTTATCAAAGCACCATCTCCTTTTATACTTTATTGGTTAATGTTGCTTCATATCTGGCATTTACACACATGGATAGCCATCTAGGACTTCTGTTAACTTAAACGTATACCCTGTTCGTTTACAGAGTGCTATCTATAACCATATTTAAGAAAGAAATATCAGAAAACAAGTCTGACCCTTAATTTATGTATTGCACTACATTTATTTCTGACATTTGTTGGCACATTATTTAGTACTTCACATTTAACAGTTGACTGGTGTCAAATTACGACACACAAGCAGTGACTACAGGAATACTGAATACTTTATTGGAAAACATTACTTAACAAAGCACCATCTCCTTTTAAACTTTATTGATTAATGTTGTTTCAAATCTGGCACTTACACACATGGATAGCTGTCTAGGACTTCTGTTAACTTACCATCTACCCTTTTCATTTATTGAGTGTAACCTATAGTATATTTCAGACAATGAGCAGACCAGAACAGTGACTCTTATTGTAGGTAGACTACACCATTAACTGATGGTTGGAAGCAATGCTACACAGTACTGCATGCTTACATGCTTTAACTTCCTTTACCAATTTAGATATGCACTGACACATTAATAAAGATTTAGAATGTCCCAGAATCAGATATTTCATACCCAACTGTTAAGACTCCAAAAAAATGTATTTACTTTACTGTATTATTAAGTTATGCATTAAGTTATTACTTTGATGATTTTCTTACTTACTACATGCTTGCCTCATCCTGGCCAAATGCCCAGCATGGGACTGTACGTTGCAAGCCCTCTCTTCTGCAGCTATGGTAAGAGAAGTAAATCATTATGCATATCAGTTTTGCACAGATTCAGCTTGTATATTTATCAATGACCAGAAAACATACTTGCATATCTGTGGGGTGCACCCATCCCTAGCTTCTTGGACCCATGTGTCCAAGGTTCCCTTCTTCCTATGTTTCAGGTCATCATAGTGGGGACAACATTGCAGACCAGTACTGGGGATAACAGTAGCACTGGTTAGGTACCTGGCCAAATGATACCAAGTGTCAGACTTACATGCTGAGCCCTTGTAGTTGCTCTGCAGCAGCTGGGGTCCATATGGCTCTACCAGGAGTCCACTAAAAACCTTGGACTCTTGCACACCCCACTTTTGCACCTTAAAATGCACTCCCTCTCCAACTCCCACAGCCATACTCACAGTCAAAGTCAGGCTCCAAGGAATGATGTGAAATTCCTGCCTATTGTCCTTTATGTAGGCTGCTTTCCCATCCTTGCATGTCATACTGTAACTTTCAAAAACACACCCTGTTGCTTAGCATCGCTCAAACACACACAATCCATGTTTAAGTGATGCTTACCAACAGGCAAACTGGAAAAGACCATTGGCCATGTTTAACTGATGCTTAACATCACACAGCTTTTCTACCTGTTTCTAAATGTAACAGATATTTAATTTAAAGTCAGCCGATGTTTTAGTCACCTGACAGTTTCACAGCACTATATGTAAAAAACATTACTAAGCAGTACTCAAACCCAGGACCAACTATGCTGTAGATCATGACTCAAACTATCTAGCCACTGGGATAGTGAAAGGAACTGGAATATCTTCAAATATACTGCAAAGGTGCCTGTAAGCATAGCGTAGCTTCACTGCACAGGTTTGCACATTATTAAGCACACCAGACCTACAACAATTGAATACTGATTTCTGTTTTTCGCTGTCTAGCGGATGTCTACTGCTTAAGTATGACTCAGTACAGTTGTGCAACACCAAATCATGCAAACAAGCACAAAAAGAAAAATAATTAATATTGAATGCATCCATTTTCTGTTTGTAGATGTCTAGAGGATGTCTATTGCTTAAGTACGCCATGCTATGCCTAGTTAAGCAATGCACCACATCGAGCAAACAAGCACAAAAAGAAAAAAACATTTATTTATCAACACTGAGTGCATCTAGTTTCTATTTTTAGATGTCTAGCAGTTGTCTAATGCTTACGTACGCTGCATTACACCTAGCTAAGCAAAATGCCACACCATGCAAACAAGCACATAAATATATATTAAAAAAATTAAAGTAGAATTTAATGAAATAAAATATTTTGTATACCTTTCGACCAAGATGGATAGCTTTAAGGTGTGCGGCTATGCCGTAAGTCTTACTTGGATTCAATATCCATGTTGCTTGACCTCCCTTAGGTGCGCCCCATAATTAATATATATGGAGCACTGTTGAAGGGGAAAAGTGGCCATATACATGGATATATTCCATATAGGCTCTACATGGAGCCTACACGGGCTTTATTGAATTCTGGGGAATGTGTTTATATAGCTGAGATTATAGTACTTTAACATAAATGCACTGAGTTCACTACCGTGTAAGTATATTGTCTGTACTTGTTCAACTATATGCTGTTGCATGTCTGTAGCTGCATTTCATGTAAGCCATGGCTGAAAATGGTTCACTGTTTAGGTCAAGTTAATTTATCCAGCTAACAAAGGAAATAGATGAATAAACATGAATAAAGCATAACTATATACATATATAGTTATAACTATGTACAAAAAAGTCAGATTTGACTTACCATGCATCCTCTAAGCGTAATTTAAGCACACAACATTCCTCTGTTGTCAGTCTTATGGTGGGGAACTGGAAGCCACCAGACAGTGCGTACTGAAGCAGCAGTGGCAGCTGATGTCTTCAGTGCCATTTGAGAGCCTGATGTAGGGTCACTTTCCTGGAAGTACAGCTCCTAACTGAAGAACAACTGGATATGTCATGAATGGTGATGTTATGTTAGGCTGTCTGCTAGTAGGAAGACCCATGGTGCTTGAGTGCTGAGCCACTGCTACAGTCCAGTTCACAAATTTTGTGGGGCTGTCATGATCTTGAACTGTCACCTTCTGATTCTTATACTACCTCAAAACATCTAGCTGGTTCCACATATGATGTATTTTCATGCTATTACTACTTAAATGTCCTGCACAGATGCATGTATGCATATGTTACTTATCAGATGAAAGAACTACTATATCCACAGCATAACAATGCCTAGATATACTCCACAGTGTAGCAGAACAAAACATCTCGCTAAGTATAAACTACCTCCATCACTTGATTCTGCTATTTTGACTCTGCCTGTCTACATAGTCATACACATTGTAATATACGAGTAAATATAATGCCACAGTATGTACATGTAGCAGTTCCCTTTAGAAGTGTACTTAATGAGCATTCACTAACAGTTATAGAATCACACACATTATGCAGTGCTAGATGTTATGCAATGTCACACAACAGAAACAAATTTGACACATGAAATTTCATGCAGGTTATCTGATCTATTGGATGGACATGAAGACACAATCCAAAATATATGACACCAACCAAATAATGTGTCCTTTGCATGACAAGCTGCTTAGAGTTCTCTAGTAGCATTTTAATGAGAGTTAATCATACTGGTAAATACAATGTGACACAAATGCATTCAGCATCATGTCTGCACACAACCTTATATTTCTAAATTATGGACAAACAATCCACTAGTTCAAGCACTAGTATTTCCCTGGAGGGTCATCTGCACATATCTTATGAACTTCTACTACAGAAGGTTTAAGTTATTACATAATGAAGGCTCTAGCTTGGCTGGGTCTTTCCTGTAAATTTTACTAAATGGATTGTCTACATGATCTTTTTGGGTCTATGGTTAATTGTTGAACAGCACGTTCTTCAAATTCTAATTGTCAAAAATTCCTTTAATTGAATAGCCATATCATTGTAATGATTTTCATCAAATGATGATAGTTGGCCAACATAAAGCATTAACAAATACTTACTTACCGGCAACTGAGCTATAAGGAAACCTACCCTTTCCCACTGTAGTGTGACCATGCGTTGGTATATATAATTAGTGGGGGGGGGGCACAGACCCTCAGAAGAGGAACATTACATCATGTGAAAAACGGACACTAGTTATGTGGGGGTCTGTTCCCGCCTCCATGCCACCCACACCCCCAATAATTATATATATCAACTCTAAGGATGGTACTACAGTGGGGAAAGGGCAGGTTTCCTTATAGCTCAGATACCAGTAAGGAAGTATTTGTTTACAAGATGTGTTACAGCTTCCTTTACATCGGCCAGCTATCACTGATTAATGAAAATCATTATGATGATAGGGACATTCGATTAAAGGAAGTCTTGACAATTATAATTTGATGAACAGCCATTTGATGAATGAGCTGTTCAATTATTAACCATATACCTGACCTTTTTACCCTTTGGTTTAGATGTTTTTTGAGATATTTTGCAGTCAATCTGATTTAATAGACATCAAAATTGTTTAAAAGTTCTGTGCTTCTAAAATATGGCCAAGCAACTCAGTTTTTCTGTACTGATGAGCTCATAAAAATAATGAGAAAGGCATGCCATGTTTATAACTATTGGAATTCAGTTTTATTGCTCTAAATGAAACAGTAAAGACAAAGAAGTACAAGTAAAAAGTTATTGGCATTCAGAAAAAAAACAATGGTATGTTCGTAAGGGTTCATTTACATATATCCCATGTGCCTCCACTTCAAGAGGTTTAAGCTATTATACAGTGAAGACTCAAGCTTTGCTTGATCTTTCTTGAAGTTTTTAATAAACAGTTTATATGTGTGACATTCTTTACCATTTGTTTTATGTGGACCCCTCTAATTGTTGCTATGCTTTGTTAATATAGTGCTTTAGGCATACATGTGGGATTATGATGCTAAGGAATGTCCTTTTGATCACTTGGTTTTCAAATAAAAGATCACTAAAGTCCATAGCCAGTAGTATATCATGTTGGTGCAGTGCATGGAACTATATCTATGTACACACAAGTCATGCATCTATATGACGTCAGCTCACGACAATGTTGACAGAAAAATGTCAACCATAAAAGGCCAATGGAAATGCTAACAGTCAAATGAGCATGCAAAAAAATAACATTTTTTTTTTTTGCACTCCCCCCATCCCCTGCTAATTCTATGTAGTAACTCCAAGATCACGCAATGCCAGGGGAAAGGAAATATTCCCCAACAGGGGACTGTTGATCTTTCATACCTGTGAACGTTTGTTGTTGATCAGTCAGCCATCAACACTGCGGTGTGCCAATGAACCATATATATGCATAAATATATATATATATATATTTATATATATATATATTTCTCAGCCAAGGAATCTGTTCCTGTTGTTTTGTACAACAGCACTGTCCCAGAACTGAAGCACAATGTATCTGTGTAGATATGCTATACGAGTCACTACTGAATGCATGTGCCTTAGGAGCACTCACACCACATTCGCAGAACAACTGTTTTTTTGGCAGGATGTTACAAAATGACTCAATAATTATTTATCTAAAGTAAATATTGAGAATAATAACTTCATGCAGTGTTATTTGTGCAATGTCGGTTATTTGTCTTTTCGGCTTTTTCCCGGTAAGGGGTTGCCACAGCGTAACTCTGGTCCGCTAATGATTGGCAGTAGATTTTTATGAAACACCGAGGTGCCAACTCAACGCCCAACCTTCAATGAAGGCACACCCATTTATGCACGCATGTTTTTCGAATGCTACCCAACCACGGGGAGGACATGCAGACTCCACACAGAAGGCACTCCCAAGCCACGCCGAGAATCGAACGGGAGAACCTCTTGCTGTGAAGTATTTGTGCAATGTCAGTATGTTCATAAAACATTGACCTTTGCTGGAATTGAACAACAACCTGTTATGACCTATGTGAAGCCATTACATCATATGATTGCATTGCAATCTGTATAACATTATAGGGCTTGGGAGGTTTCTTTCATTGTAATTGTATATTGTATACATTATAACATTTGTGGATGACATTCATACATAACAGCATTAGGATATGCAACACTTACAGTTAGGCAACACCTCATTATGTAATAACAGAAGCTATATGATATTGGGAAGAACGAACACCCCACTGTGCAAGTGGTATTACAGTTGTGAGGTATTTGGTTCTTTGAAGCTTTGACATCATGTTATTGCTACAAGGAATATGTGTGCCTGTATTTTCTTATAAAATACTGTAGCTATATGTGTCTTTCTTACACAACATTGCCTGCTGCTAGGTATACCCAAACACCTGTGATGCATAATGCAGGTAATACTGTGACATAAGAATTGCAATAATGCACAATGTATGAATAATCACAAATTTGAGCACATGCCTTACTAAGGCAACAGCAAACATAACATTAACTCATGCCCTCATGTCCTCACATCAAAGGAAAAGCCTTAGTATTTCTCAAAGGAAAGCCAACTGTCATCCCATGGCATCATTATCCAATAAAGCATTACTGTGTGACATAATGAGCATAAACACTTTATCTCCAGCCTTACAGGTACTCAGCAGACAGCTGGGTGACAACACTGATACCTACTCGATATTTCCAGGCATACTGACACAAGTGAGTCTAAATAGTAATGGTTGAATTTGAACAGACTACCTAAGATCACAAGGTACAGAACACTGCGTGAATTACATGCACACCCGAGATGTACACATTTGAATGGATGACATCACCATTCTTTCATATGTTGATGTTCTTCTAAAAAGGTATGAAGGTAGTTACACTGTGCAGAAATACCCCATAGCTACACACATGGCAGCCATTAGAAGCCTTCTTTACACAGTTTGATAGACAAATACAGATGCGCAATTGTCACTCATTGTTGGATTCAGGCACCCTCCCTCTTTACTTTTGCAGTCTAGAGAGCATAGTATCAACAGTTAGATTTACAAGAAAAGTCTGCGTTATAAGGGTACAGAGTGCACTTTTCATATGATGACCTCATTGTGTGATGCACAGAAGATGTTTGTGGTAGAGGTGGGCATGAAATAAGGTGATTGGGGCATCAACTGACATGTTAAAATCTTCCCCTGACTGGAAGCTATTGCAAGCACATCTGTTCAGGAACTATGCATATATGACCTTGAAACTATGCACACAAGTTTCCCACTGTGAGATTTAAACATCCAATATATCTAGGTTATATAATCTAGTAAACACAGTATTAGCTACAACCACTATAAGACATGGCTGCTTTTTAAGATGACAGAGTACACTTTTGATAGAATGACCTCATCAGTGTGTTGCAGAAAATAAGGTTTTGTTAAAGTGGGATAAACTGAAGACGGAGCTTTGTCCAAAATTTAAGTTTTCTCCTGAGTAGAAGTTGGTACAGAACATCTGTTGCTGAAGGCTTACTTCCCTGATACTACACACGCATACAAGTTCATCAATGGTAGATTCAAACTTCCTACATAATTTCTTACACAATCTAGTGAACACCGTATTAGCTGCAAGTAAAACAGGACAAGTCTGAGTCTTAAAGGAAGAGAGTGCACTTTTGACATGAAGACCTCATCAGTGTGTTGCAGAGAAGATATTAATGGTAAAAGTGGGATAAGGTGATAGTGGAATACTAGCCCAGGTTAAAATTTTCCATCGCTGCATGACTGGAAGTTAATACAGCATGTCTGTTCATGAAATTATATGTACCCGTAATTCCAGCCACACACATCCAAGTTCACCACTGTGAGATTTGAATAACCTACCCATCTCACAATCTAGAGAACATATTATTAGAAGCAATTGCCACAGGAAAGTCCGACTCTTAATGGGAGAGGGTGCACTTTTGACATGACGATCTCATCAGTGTATTGCAGAGAAGATGTTTGTGGCAAAAGTGGGATAAATTGCAGATGGAGATGTGCACAAAGTTAGATTTATTCTCCTTAGTGGAAGTGGACTCTGCAAATTTGATATTGAGGAATGACTTACCTGTCACTAGAAACCCTTCCACACACCACAAGTTCACCACCATGAGAAGTGAATCCCCCACCTATCTAGTTAGACAATCTAAAGACACAGTATTAGCTGCAAGTGCCACAGAAGAAGTCTGACTCTTACAGGGAAAGAGTGCACTTGCACTTTTGGGTCTGTATCAGATTGTCGAATGCTGACAACTTCAAAGCTTCAAACTTCGAACTTGAAAGTTTGAAGTCTAAAAACGTGGAATGTCAAAAAAAAAAAAACACTCAAAACCCAAAGCAAAAAAAAAAAATGCTCTAGGCAAGGGGGCAAGCCCCCCTGCACCCCCCACACCCCCCACTACTTAAATATACCAACTGCAAGATCACACTACAGTGCAGTAAAGGGAAATCTTCCCTTCCCACACTCTATGGCGATTTCCGTTATACGTTTTGACGTTTTTACACTTCAAACTTTCTAGTTCAAAGTTTAATGCTTCAAACTTGTCAGCTTTTGACATTATGATATAGACCCACACTTTTTACATGATGAACTCATCAGTGTGTTGCAGAAAGTATGTTTCTGTTAATTGGGAGAAAAGGAAGAGGAAAATGTGTCCAAAATTAAATTTGCTCTGTTCATTGAGAGAACACAGCAGATTTAACATTAAGGCATAACTTACCAGTTACTAGAACACCCCAGCACACACACACACACACACACACACACACACACACACACACACACACACACACACACACACACACACACACACACATTCATCACTGTGAGACCTGAACCTTCTACCTAGCTAAATACAAAACCTAGAAAACAATATAAATTGCGAGTGTTGAATTTAACAATATAAAAATGCACATTTGTCCTTTGTAAAACTTCACCAGTTGGAACATATGGTACTGTACATCACAGGCTTTGGGAAAAGTGCATATAAGACGACAAACTAATGACAACATACAAGTACTGAGGTTGTCTCTTGTAATGACATACATCTGATGCTGTCAATTTACATTCATTCCTCAACAGTTAGGTTTGGATCTGATCCTCAGATTCAGCTTGGCCATTGTTGTAGCTCATGGCCACCAAAAAAATGTTTAAGCCGCTCACTTACCCATAATGCACGAACCCCTAACATACCCCAGATCTTGTTTGCCACATTTACATTTGGACGTGGTTGCTTTGTGCTCTCAAGCATTTCAATATTGAGATAAGTTTAATTCTTTCATTTGTTCCCTATATATCAGAATATTTTTATTTCTAAATGCTCTCTTTTTATACTTTTTAGTGTAGTTTCTAAGTACCATTGCTGGTAATTTTTGTTTATTTCTATCCTTAATTGTCAACAACAAAAAAAACTTCTTCCTTCTACTATTTTTGTGTTAATATTTTCAAAATGTTTGAAAAAGGCCCCTTTGACTTTAAAAAGTGCCAGAAATGCAGGCACAAGTTGCATCTTTCCGAAGCACATGTTTTTTGCATATACTGTTTGAGCCCAGATCACCTTTAGGTAGACTGTTCTGCCTATAAGGCCTTCAACCCACAAGCAGTACTGGATAGGAAAATAAATTAATCTTGAAAGGACTGTGTTACCTTCATCCTTTTCTGAGCCTATTTCTGGAGCTAAACCCCCAAACCTAAGTTAATGGAGGCTTCAACCAAGTCTTCAAGCCTTTTGGTATCATCAACTCCCTCATTGGATCCTACCACAGAACACCAAGGAAAAAGCATACATTGGATCTGAAGACTATACATATATAGAGAGATATCTGTAACTACACATACACACTGAGATATGTATAGGAAGATTCATATGTAGAAGGTGCACACAATATGGAACAGCCACTATGCCTACAGTTGCCACCTTACCAACTAGACACTGTATAAACCACCTATACAAATGACATTTGTTGCCTGCAACATATACCCACAAAGGTCAAAGGATATAACACCATGAACAGGTTTGCATAGATGGAAAAGCTTTATTTGTGTACTATTTCAGTTGTATATGCCATGTCTGTTAGACACTGACATACATATAAACAGAGTAATGCAACTGTGAAGCAGTTATATTAATAAAGTAGTCTGGAAAGGTTTACATATGTTCTTGTCCAGGTCGAGGTCTGCAAGTAGTACAATAGTAAAGACAGACTGGGCCACAGGATACCAATCAATCAACAGTAAGTAATGCAGATGTATAGTCCAGCAGCCTCTATCTACACTCTGTACACATTCCCTAGTGGGTAAAGACCTCATTTGGCACAATGGGATGTATCTGTTACATAACAAGGCATAACTGACACCATCACAATCACACTGACAAACAGAACAGTCTGTATGGTAGGAGGCAGTAGGCCTGCATTTACCCAAGGTAAATTGTATGGTAATGTACATCCAGATACCTTAAGGCAGCTTGCCCCTGATACCCCCACATGTTGTAACAGCCTAGGTTAGTTATGGTGCATCCCCTTTCCAGACTCAATAATACAGGGCCATATACCACTGTTACATACACTGGCCTCTGGAGTGCATAATGACACACATGTATTGTGTAGGTGAAACCCACACATATATGGACCCAACCCCACAATATGTGTTAGGGACACAACAGCAATGGACTGATGGCAGGAATGGCAGTATGACATACTCACAGCCCACTACATAACAACTCCTGACAGCATGTCATATGTACAAATCCTGGTATGTAGATGGAGGACAGAGGCTGGAACTCAGTCCCATATGTGTAAAACTCTTGTCATACACTAAGCAAGTCCCTGGTGTCACAGGATAGTCTGCAAGATACCCTTATTCAGGAATATGAAGTTAGAAACAGAAATGGATGTAGCCATGTACTGATAGCACTCAACACAGAGACTGACAGTGATATATCTGACACATGACCTGCGTGGTGGACAGACAAAACATAATAGGACACCTCTGACCATCAAGTGGATAGGCCCACAGTTGAGAGCTATGCAGACAGACTGCATTCCAAGTTAAACTAGTATGTACACACAAACACAGTAACACTGGTGCTATTCAATGCATACAACAACTCTATTCACACTCTGCCTGTAGTTCTGGAACCTCCTACAAATATGTTGCTGGCCTGAGTGTGCAGGTTCTCTTGTAAGAAGTATTGCTACCTGCTGTCTGTAACACTGCTGCCCACACACAGGAAGGATGTCCATCATACAGGAAAGGTAAATGGACCATGCACACATGCTGTAGGGATTTATAGTAGTTGGTTGCCATGACAGTGGTAAATGGAAATACTACACAGCATGCTGCATGCAGATAGCAAGTGAAGGACACTGATTGGTGCAGAGCCCATCACCTGATCATGTGCATCAACTACAAATTCCATGATGCAATCTATGAAAAGCAGCTCATTCCATTTACTGGAGAGTTACTGAGTGAGAGAGAGAGAGAGAGAGAGAGAGAGAGAGTGTGTTACACACAAACAATAAAAAAAAAAAAATCAAGCTAACCATCCAGAAGAGACTTCATTCCCAGAACAGGTATGTGAAGTATATATGTATGTAACTGACCTTAGTACTTGGTCGATAATAATGGGATAGATGATGTGGAATGTTTTATATGTACCTTCAGGCGTTGCTGTAATGATGTTCAGCTGAACAACTGCTAAGGACAATAGAGTCCATCCTGGTGGGTAGTGGGCCATACCCATCAACCGTGCAGAGCAGCACTGACTGATAAGATGTAAGCCATCATAGTGTGTGTTGTGTAATGGGAAGTATGTATATTACATGGCCAATAGCTTGTGGTGGAAGTAATGCCATAATGATGGACACGTGGGTTCCACAGCCTACCTCTTGCAGGATACTCAGGTTAACCTGTATTGTAGCATGCAGGAATGCCATAGGTGTGTAATAGGGTTATCTGCAATCTGGCCCTACATATACCTCCCTAATGACAGGCTGTGTCCATATGTGGCACCTGTCTGTGTTGTAGCAAGGCAGAACAGCGCAGCTGTGCATGAAGTGTTGTGAGATTGTGGACCTGATGTCTGAATGTATCCCACATATAGGTATGAATATGTGTACACAAACATATATGTGTATATATATATATATATATATATATATATATATATATATATATATATATATATACCCATGTGTAGAGATATATATGAACACAGATATACAACGTCATATATATCTACACATATATGGATATATACCTATATGCACATGTCTACATATATACAAACACACACACAAACATGTATGTATGTAAATACATGTCCTCTATATTCCCACCACAGTGCTGCATGCTATGTGTGAGGAAACAGCACACATAGCAATACACACAGATATCTACAGCTGTCAGTGTGTGCAAAATGGATGGGTATGTCACATGTGAACCCCTTGTTGGGACCACATTGCCCTTGTCTGTGAAGTATGGAATGGGAATATGGGGAAGTATGGCAGGTATAGTTGTGGAGGTGGTCAGAGTTGGTAGATATAGAGGACAGCCTACAGGAGTGGTATGTGACACATGTGGTGGGTCAACACCCTGGATGGTGTGTGTGGTCTGTGATGTGGGCGTCCAATGGGAACCAATATGGATACAATGGGAACAAGCTTCCCACCCACTGCTATTCACAACAGCAGTCCACATTCCGAAGGTGCATGGCCTGGAAGTTGAACAGGAGGAGCATTTGGGCCCTGTGAATGTATACTGGGTGCCTTAAGGTGATGTAGCACATCCCACACGTGTCTGTGGAGCCTGTTATGGAACAGGCCTTGGGCCTGACCTCAGGAGACAGGAACATGTCTGTGTGTGCCCCCGGGGGGGGGTGACAACATCTCCTGAGTTGGTTCCACCTGACGGTATTGCTGGACCAGTACATGATGAAGCCCCAGGGTGGGTCACACATGTGATGTGGCCTGGTAACATGGGCAGATGAGATTGGAGAGGTGGTTCTGCTGGCCAGTAGTACATATACATGCTATAGTGTCACTGTTATAGAACATATGTCGGTAGTAATAATCTACACAATCCCAGAACATCTCCAACAGCATGCACAACCCCAATAACACAGAATGTCAGATGTGCAGCAAACACATAGCAAGCATACCACAGGCATATATGGAACCACTGTAACCCTGACAATGGCATGCAGATGAATAGTCTGTAACAGGCCAGCAATGATAGTGTCCACACAGGGAACATGGCTACAAACACACTGCACAAAGAGTGGTACAGTACAATATCTGCCCCACTAGTAGGCATGCTGTAGCCATACCTATTGAGTTGTGTGTACAGTTTGTTGTCACTGATATGGTGGGGGGTGACAGTAATGTGTATTAAGAACTGTGGTAACCTTGCTGCATGACTTGCTCACACCTGTGTTCATCTTTATGTCTTTCAGGCACGATGTCCCATGGAAGGTTGCCAGCATGCACAGCAGTTGAAAATAACATTTTGCCTAATGACCTCATACAGCACTATGCAGTCTTGTTTGGCCAGACTGCCCATGATCATCAGGAGCGGACTGCCCTGTGGAATGACCTAGTCGACAGGGTCAATGATGTCGGACTGCACAACTGCAGTTATGAGCAGGTCTGGCATCTTTGTTCTGACCTGCTTCGCAATGCCTGTCGGCATGCTGCTGCAATCCAGGGGGATCACCTCACCAGAGGGGGGGCCATGCCATCGATTCCCCCCTGACACATGTGGAGGAGCTCATAGTCAGCCTCGTGGCACCTGCCCATCCACACAGCCACCAAGCACCGGACACCTTTGTGGAGGTGGGTGTCACCCACACACCGGCCGAGGTGCGTGCAGGTAAGGCCACAAGGCACATCAGTAGACCACTGTTGCATATACATCCACATTGGTACAGGTAGATCATGCATATCTGACATGCCACAGATATATTTTGTTGCTACATAGTAGTGATAAACAGATGTACATATGTGGTAGTATTGTGGACATATACAGTTGATGTATTTTAATGCTGCACCCACCCTGTAGCAATGCCACAGGTGTGGCCACCGACTTTGCATCTCTCACCCTCTTATGTAGGTCCCTCCGATATACAACCAAGGCAGAAGCCTGTAGCTGGTGAATATGGTTTATGTAGATGCTTGCCAATACACTGGGCATGTTATGGCAATGGTGTATTCTATCCACACATCTACCACACCTACCCAGAATGCATGCTGCACATGTGCATGTATTATTGCTGTTAAATGCATGGCATCACAGGGGTCACCATGATGGGGTATTGGAAGGGTATGTCAGACACCTGCATGATAACTAACATCCTTTCATTGTGAAATATGTCCACAGGGAGTAACATAATGGTAGGAGACATGGTCTACAGTAGGGACATGTTTGGAACAACACTCATATACAGTGCAACACAGGTGTATATACCTGTCGGACAATGGCAACTTTTGCAGTGTTACACTATGGCATAAGGCATTACTGTGGGCCAAATTATCAGCTGGGACTAGGCTGTAACATGTGGTGTTCAGTGTATGGGACACTGCAAAGTGACACACATATGTAGGCCTTACTTGTCATGCATCTGCATAAAGGCTGAAGGAGAGGGGGGTGTCAGCATGACACACCAGTGCACTGCAGCAGGGATCCTAAGGATGCTAAGAATGGCTGTATCTGCACATAGTCAGGTTCAGGAACTGTGGCAGATGTAACCCTACCCCCGCAGCAATAGTGATGGCAGTGTGTGAACACCAAGGGATGCGCACATGAGAAAAACTTGCAATCATGCAGATTAGGTGGACATGTGTAGGGCACACTGAATATACACTGGCAAATGCAGACAGCCCATGCTAGTATACCCCTGCCAGGAGTAGTGACTGCTGTAGTACATATAACAATTGGTGCGACAAACCATCATGATATGGGTGTGCACACATATGCCCACACAGAGTGTATGCATCACGGTCAGCATCCGCACACCTAACACATTCAGTAGACACTGCATGTGAAATTACAGAACATATATCACATATCAGGCTCATGTACTGTTAAGATGTGCGGTGATGTGGTCCCATGGCAGATCAAACATGAGTGCGTCATATCAATAAGGGTGAGTACACCCCCCATAGTTATGGTATGCTCTGATAGTTGTCAGTGTAAGAGTATTGCATTGGTCATACATGGTCTGCTGATGTTCAGAGCTGTAAATCAGACATCAGGCACTCACAAATTACATCTGTCCACATATCATCCCAGGTATGTGTTGCTGAAAAACATAGGGGCTGTGAGCATTAAAGCTGACATAACTGACACAGTACTACACATTCAGCAATGGATTGTACACCTGTGAGATGTGGTGCACAGTACATGGCAGAGTGCAGAACAGACGCACAGCAATACTGTGTACATGGGTGCAGTGGTATCCAGGGGAAGGGGCATCACATAGTGACACAGCACATGCATCACACACATGTATACTGTTGCTAGCATGGATTGACTGTAGCTGTACTGCATGTTGTTGTTCACCATATGTTATGCATGTTGATAGATGGGTAATAGGAGTACTGTGTGTACGATCATTGTGCAACCTCACCTGTGTGTGTGTGTGTGTGTGTGTGTGTGTGTGTGTGTGTGTGTGTGTGTGTGTGTGTGTGTGTGTGTGTGTGTGTGTGTGTGTGTGCACGTGTGTGCATCCTGGTGGGTAGTTAGTTTGTCTGTAGGGTCACTCTAGTGAAGTGGAGGGAGGGAGATGCATGCAGGATGCGTGTGTGCATGTGTGTGTGTTTGTGTGGGTGGCCATGTATGCACATGTGTGAGTGTGGAGTGTTCATACAGCAGTACCTCCTTTTGGGATTGTGCAATACATGGACATGGACTGCACATTACACACCAGGAATACTTGTCATGTATGTAATCATAGGACAGCTGATAGTATAATAATGTCTGTAGCATGGAACAGGCATTGAGAGGGAAGGTAGACACCAGGTATACACTTAATATCTCATTCAGTAGAGAGGTGACCTACAACCCATGTATGCAGCACTACAGATGCTTTGGGGAAGTACTAGTCAACACCAGGCAGTGTATCCATACATTACAGTTGTCACATGATAGGCTGATTGAGCAGCATATCTGGCATGTACTGAGCAATACATACACATGACACACCAGTGTGTGATATTATGGAGTGAACATAACAGCCCACACATATAAGAGCCATTCCCATGATGTCCGGATATACACAGGGTGAGCACTGAATGACAGCAGTGAGGCCATGTAAAACCGCTACACACAGGTCAGGCATGTAATGTAGTAACAGGTCTTGTGTTGTGATCATGTGTCTAGCCATTTAGAGGATTGATATGTTAATGAGTGGTATCAATGTGTGTATGTTACCAAGTATGATGCAGGATGGGGAACACATGGAAATATACATGGGACTGACTGTAAAGTCATGGACAGGTAGGTATTATAGTGGTGTGTGAGTGTGTGTGTGTGTGTGTGTGTGTGTGTGTGTGTGTGTGTGTGTGTGTGTGTGTGTGTGTGTGTGTGTGTGTACTGGTAGGCAATGCTGTGCAGGTCTTAAAGTGCGTTTATTGTTTTCCCCCACAGGTGGTGAGGTGGGCTAGGGTCCCTCCAGTATGCAATCTGATGTTGGTGTCCATGCAGATACCGAAGATGATGACAGTACTGTTGTGGCACAGGTGGGGTTGTCAGGGGCTGAAACAGCGCCATCATTTGACATTCCCCTTTTAACCACCCCAACCCTGCACACAGTTTCAGTGCCCATACATACTCCATCACCAGTGGCCATAGCAGAGGGACAGCTGGCATTTGGTGGCTGTGCACAGGAAAGTGTGTTAACCATGCCTACTGTGTCTGGTCGCAGCAGGCATAGCAGGATGTCCAACAGGGCACCACATAGGCAGATGCCCCAGGGTGCTCATGTTAAGACCACTGGACATCATGCCCCTGGCAGAGGTGACATAGCTGGTACCAGCAGGCACATGTTTCAGGATGTCAAAGAACATTACACCAGGCAGGGCCTGAGGCTGCAGAGGGCTGCTCTCACATCTGCAAGTGACAACGCCTGTGAACTTGTTGGTGCCATCCATGCATTAACTGAGTTGATGGATTGATGGTCTGGTGAGATGATGGCCCTCATCGACCATGGTCTGTCCATGCTTGAATGTGTGGTGGGAGTGTGTCAATGGCCGCATGGACGTAGGCCAGCAATGTCAACAGCTGGCAGTCAACATGGATGTGCTAGGACATCAAGGGGCTCCCGTAGTAGCAGTACCAGCCCCGGCACTGCGGGGGGAGGGGGTGCTGTCCACACCACACCACAGCAGGCCATGAGCACGTGGTCCTGGCCAGTCCCAGGAAGGACCTGGTACCAGTGGACATTTGTCATCATTAGCTGAGAGTAGCACATCGAGGCCTGTACCTGGATGTGCCCATAGAACCCCTGGCAGGCACAGTCCACGTGTCTGTGGCTGGAGGTAGTGAAGTGCACACCCTGCCAGGTATAGTCTGCAGCTGTCCATAATCACCTGTGTAGGGCAGCCACATGGCAGAACTGTGTGCATGCATACGCACACACTATACAAACACTCCTAGGGCAACCCCATACCCACACACACCACATCACCATGCCCAGTTCATCTCAGTACACGGTGTCAAATGTATGGCCTACACTCGGCCTCTGGCAAACCAACAACACACCCTGTGCATATGATGATACATGTGCCACATCAATGTCATCCATAACATCAATGCAGGGACAGACTAATATGGTTCTGATGCACATGGTGAATGTACTACAGTGTACCACATTACTGCAATGTAACATGTTGTAGGGAGTAAAGTGTAATGCATATATGCCAGGTAGTGTAGCCATCCAGCAATGATGCATTATAGCTGTTAGTAACACTGGTTGATTATGGTCTCTATAATGTTATCCATTTGTGTTTAGGTGTACATGTGGCAGCACGAGGATGGTCTTTAGTCATATTCCACAATGGGGTATGGCACTGTGGTGACACCATGGCTGTGACATATCTGGGGTACAGTTGAACATGTCACAGGTTTGTATAACAGTCATCGCCTGTGCCACATGGACAGGTGACCCACTGAGGTGTGTATAATCTGCAACCTGATGTAGACCCATCCACATACACGCACACTGTAACTTGGCAACATTGGGACTAGACCCGTACCTAGGTATGTAGTAATACTGAAGTGTATGGCTTCCATTGCACACACCACACAGTTTTTAGGGTGAGGTGTATCCCAGTTTACATGTTACATGCAGAACATCCTCAAACATGTACAGAATGCTAATGGGGAATGTAATGGGTGCATATGGACAATACATAGTGTCACATACTTTCATATACACATTAACAGACACATAACAGGCAGACACACATCCGAGAAACCAGGGCATATTGCTGCTAACTAACTTGACCATGTGTTGAATGTGTTACAGGTAGGCTGCACACAGCACATGCATAACTGGCCTGTATCGTGGTATCAGTTACCAGTATGGTTGATGGTGACAGTGGTAACCATAATGTGGTACATGGGACATATACCAGGTGTACCTTGGTGTAATGACAGTGTACATAGCACCCACATCCCCCAGTAGATATTGTACTCCCAAAAACCCATGATGACACTCTGATATACCCACCATCACACATTGGCCATGAGTGCGATACAACCCATTGTAGATCCCAACAGTGGTACTACAGGGATATGCATCTAATGCACATGCCACATGCATAGCAGGGTGTTGCATTGTCATGCCTTACCTATGGGCAGCAACAACACTATCTGTACTACTGTGTGGCAATGAGTATTGCAATAGGAGCTCTCTCTGGCCAAGATTGTGCTAGACAGTCAAGAGGAGAAGGTTAACACCTGCACTGCAACCTCAAGCACTCATAGCCCTTCAAAACCCACGCCATCAACACCCACAATATGCGGAGGCCCTTAACATTAACCTGCCCAAGCAACAAGGACCTCCGAAGCTGAAATGCAAACACCAGTCACAACCAAAGTGACACATAGCTCACAACACCAGTGTACCACCCAACAAAAGCTCCTAAGGCAAGACAATGTACCCAACACTTTAGTCATAGATGACTCTATAGTCAGTCTCAATGATGTCCCACTCACCAGGCTAAACAAGGAGAAAATTACAGTCAGCTGCCTGTCGGGTGCCAGGATCTGCCACATAATGCATGCACTCAAGTCACTCCACAACAAGTACAAATATGACTCTGTCATTGTCCATGTTGGAGTGAATGACTTGAGACGTACCTCCCTGGACTACATGAAAAGAGATATGGAAGAGCTCTTGGATCATGTGGCCCAGGCAGGTATGACTCTAGCCCTGAGTAGCATCCTGTCTTCGCCCAGAATGATACCACAGTATAAGGACAAAATGATTGACTTCAACAACTGGCTGAGCTTCTGGTGTCCTTCAAAGGGGATCCAGTATCTGTCTGCCTGGAATGACATGATCGACAGACCACGATGCTTTGCCAGAGATGGTCTGCAACTGTCACCCCTGGGATTCAGGTTACTGGCTAAAGCTCTTGCCACCCCTATAGTGCCTTTTTTAGGCAAGGTTCAAAGGACAAAACCACCACCGTAACAGATACAAGCATGCAAAATCTGAAGGTAGTGCTACTCATTGCTAGAAGTCTAAACCTCAAAATGCACTTTCTCGAGGCACTCCTAAAAATGGAGAACATCGATATCTGTGCAGTAATTGAGACCTGGTTCAAGGCTCTAGACAGCAGCACTGCAATATCAGGCTACAACTCATATCAATCTTTTCGGCTACAAAACCAAGACTGAACCACTAAAGGTGGAGGACTGTCCATATTCACCAAGGATATTCACACCTCCAGGCTAGTTGCCCAACACAATGCATCTGAAATTCTCCAAGTGCAACTAACAATAGGTAAGACTGCAATCCAATTTGTAGCTTGCTACAGATCCCCCACCATGCCCTAAGATTCTCACTACACCTTTCTAAACATACTGGAAAATATTAAGATACAACCAAACACCCTAATACTGGGTGATTTCAACTACCCTGCCATTAACTGGGAAAACTACTCAGGTACCAACACCTTTTCCCAATGGTTCTTGGAATTCATAAATTCCAATGCCCCAGATCAACTAATCCATTGTCCCACCAGGGGCTCCAGTATCCTAGACCCAGTCATTACCAACATTGGAGATAGATGCTCCACACAAGTGGTCACCCCCTCATTGGTCAGGTCTGACAATAAGCAAATCACCCTTGACATCCACATCCCACCCCCCCAGTAAGGAAACCTCCGTAAAAAACTTCTTTAAAGCCAACTTCATGCTACTGAATTCAAACTTCATGAAACCCACGCAGACGGGATCTGAAAGTTCGACTGCTGAATCCTACATTAAGGCACTGTATGAGCACATCCACTCGTGTATGAATCGTGCCATCCCAAATAGAACCAAGATGCTCTCGTCCAAAAAAGGAAGCCAATGTGGTGATGCTCTGCTATAAACAAACTGTACAACAGAAGGAAGAAACTGTTGCAGAAAAGAGGAAAATCCCAGGATGCAAAAAACTCCCTCACCAGCTTCAGTAAGAAGCTGAGATCCCTCATACAATCCTCAAAAGCTAGTTACGAAAATAAAATTGCCAAAGATTCCAAAGACAACCACAAGGCATTCTATAGTTATGTCAAGAATATAAATGGCAATGCTCAGATCTGCTCTGAGCTACAACAGAATGGCATTAAATATACTGATCCCAAGAATATTGCCAATATCCTGGCAGATCAATTTAGTGCCAACTTCACCCCCCCCTCACCCCCTAAAGAGCCCATCTCAATACCAAAAGATTGTCAAATTCCGGTAATCATGGCCACACAGGTAGAAACTGCACTCTCCAAAGCTAAGAATAGAGCTTCCATGGGACCAGATGACATCCCAGGCTGTGTACTACATGAACTACAAAATGAACTAGCACCTCACCTAAGTGTCATGTTTAATCATAGTCTCACCTCAGGCTTTATGTCCACTGAGTGGTGAACAGCTACAGTTATCCCACTACACAAGGGGGGATCCACTTTGGATCCCGGGAACTACCCGTCTGAGGCACCTGATCTGCAAGGGCATGGAACGCATTATCATGGAACTTATAAACAAAGACATTGACAACCTTCAAACACTGGACCCCACCCAATTTGGGTTCATGAAGGGCCAATCTTGTCTCCTGAACCTGATTGACTTTTTCGAATCAGTCTCCAGAGCTGTGGATGAGGGTAAGGCGGTCCACACAGCTATCTGGATCTTGCAAGACCTTTGACACCATTCTCCACTCTGGAATCATAGATAAACTTACTAAGCTGGGCATAAATCCCTTTGTCACTCAATGGGTTGCCAACTGGCTTACTGACAGAACCCAGACTGTACAAGTAGCCAACTCCAAATCCAGCTCCAGACAAGTGACAAATGGAGTACCTCAGGGTTCAGTCCTGGGACCACTCTAGTTTCGCATCTACTTCTCTGAAGTACAGGCCAACATTAAGGGACTTTTGCTAACAAAGTTTGCAGATGACTGCAAACTGGGAGCCATTATTGAATCCACAAATTATGTGGATATTCTACAAAAGGGCCTTATAGAAACAGATGCCTGTTGCCAGAGCCATGGGTTCAAGCTTAATGCCAAGAAATGTATAGATATCCCCTTTGGAAAAAAATGCACCCATGAATTACCACATAGGTGGCAGTACACTAAACATCAAAAGTGTGATGAGAGACTTAGGGACACAGTTGGACAGTGATCTCACCTTTGATAACCACATCGCCACACCAGATATGAAATCCTTCTATGTGGCACACCTCATCACTAAGGGCTTTTCATCCAGAAAAAAGGAGGTCATTGTCCCACTGTAGTCATCCCTCATTAGACCCATTATAGAGTATAACACCCCGTTTGGTATGTACCTCAAAAGACATCTGCAACAGCTGGAAAGGCCACAGAAATACCTCACTAAAAGAATCACAGGGCTAAAACAGATGCCATATGCGACCGTCTAAAAAAACTCCAGCTATACTCTGAGGCATATCATCTACTCAGAGGTGAACTCTTCTTAACATACAAGGCCATGTCAAACCCTAAGCTGTTGGACATACCCCACTTAAAGAAATCCCAATCCCTCAGAGCCACACACTCCAGGGATCTAAACCTTGTCATCACAATGAACAAAACATGCTGGAGGGATATGTTAATGACCCAGAGACTCCCCATACTCTGGAATAGACTGCCCATGCATGTCAATCAGAGCTCTGCCTTGGCCCTCTTCAAAAGGAACCTTGATGATTGGATGGGAGATAGGAAATTCACCCCGGGGATCATGTCAGTCTCCCTGCTAGTCAGGGGTCCAGGGAAGTAAATATTGTGGGAAGAAATATCTAGGGAATTGTTATGGCTAGGCTTGTATAGGCCCTAGGACCGATAGCTAAGTACCAACCTATGAACCTATGAACCTAAGGAGTATGTGGCTTCAGAATGCTGTACCCTACAGATAAACAGACATGCACACATACACACACTTGCCAGAACACAATATTTATCCCATGCCTATCAACCCAATTGTACAACACTGTTGTGATGGTACTGCAAGGCTCATGTAGCCAGTATGTAGAGGAGCTTAATAGGGTACATGAAATGTCCCATACAGCAGCAGCCACAATTGGCTATGGAAATGGGTGTTCTGGTGGTTGTGAAGACCCTCATGGTATTCCCACGTACAGGTGTGCTAACACACAGACACTGCTATACTCAGTCATGCACACGTACACATGTGTTAGTACTGGGGTGCATCTCTGCAGGTGGTCATAGCTGTGTACATAGTTATTGTCCAAGGAGAGATGGGTTGTGTAGGGGTTGTGTGTACAGTGGTATCCTGCCACCTGCCATGTGGCAGCAGGCAAGCTATTGACAGACACTACTGTGGTGACCCTCAGGGTGGATGTGACATGCATCAGCCATTCCTCCAGGTGCCTTCCTCACATGGCCACTGAGGTGATCAAGTTGACATGCATGCAACATGCATTACAACACATGGTTAGTGTCTGTGATGGAGACCTGTACCTAAACATGTTCAGTTGACTGTGGTAGTGTAGTGAAGGTACCTGTGGCATGTGGTGTGTACAGGGTGTTATCTCCAATATGTGCCAGTTCTTACACAGCTGGGCAGACATGTCAGTGTCAATCTAGCTTCGGATGCCTGTACATATCCCAGTGGGATACTTGCCTTCTGCACATCTGTACAGGGCTGACAATCATTAGCTTGGAAAGTAGCTATGCAGTAGGATGAATGTGTTGACAGATAGATGTTTGACAACAATATGTATGCCATAACTATATGTCAGGAGCCCTCACTATCATGTGCTATGCAGACGGTAGTCTACAGTTACAGTCCACATGTCAGATCATTACCCAGCAGGGGTTATATACTGTGACATAGCTAACACACCAGTGATAAAACACAGAGGCCTCAGAGTCCAGCTATGCCTGCAGGTGTGCCTGTTGTCAGTACTACATTTAGCACTCTACTCATGTATGTGTAGGCACTGTCAACAGTAGTACTGCTATGGACATGCTCCACCTCAAAAAATCCAAATCCACCAGAGCCACGAGAGCAAGAGACTTAAACGTCAACACGGATATAAATAGGATGTGCTGGAGGGACAGATTCATCATCCAGAGACTCCCTACACTATGGAACAGAATCCCAGTCCATGTGAGGCAGAGCCTCTCACTGACTCTGTTCAAGAGAAATCTTGACGAGTGGATGGGAAATCGTAGGTTTACCCCGGGAATCATCTCTGTATCACTGCTGGACAGAGGCACAGCAAACTAATGGGTATAGTATTCTCATCCTAAGGGGTGGTGAAAGCCACACACACTCTGGCTAGGCTTATAAATGCCCTAGGGCAGATAGCCTAGTATGAACCTATGAACCTATATACTACATGCCAGTGTGATAGCACGTACCCTGGACTACTACCCCTGTATGTAACAAAGTCACAAGGATAACAATGCTGTACAGACCTCATATATGTCTGTGTCCCAGACATGACACTCACACCCCTTGCTCTTGTAATGACAGCACATAGGTGCATGTATTGCACATGGCATTACATACACTTATTACAGATGTCATTACCCTACTATGTTATCAGACTGGGTGGTATGAACTGGTTACCAGGAGTAAGCCATGCTTAGCAGGTATCAACATTGCTGCAATATAACAGCTAAGCAGATTTGCACACTGGTAAGCGAAGCCCACATGGTGCAAGCGCCCATACATTTAACCGTAACCTTAGCACCGATTAGCTTCACGTAAACCTACCCAAACCTGCTTAAAGCTGCTCAAAACTGCCTTAACTGCTCCGTATCTGACAGCCCTTATTCCTCCCAGGAACAAAATGAACAGACCTTGCAGGACTTGAACTCAGGACCCTGTACACTAAAGCACAACACTTAACCATGACCACTGTGTAGACAGCTGTTGTTCTTCCAAGATATCTCTCAATACACATATTGATTAGTATTGAACAATTGCCTTTACTTCCACAATTGTGTAGTACTTGTTATTAATATGACTGTTGCATCACATATGTTGTTTTAACATAACGTACACATAGCAGATACATATGGTGAGATACATATGGGAGAGTATACACAACCATGAGGTGTACACATGACAGAAATATGGATATATACATATAATAGGTTGATATATGTCTACATGTGCATACACATGTATATTCATACATATGTCTGTATACACATCTGTATAGTGGAACATATATATGGGCTTGTGCACATCTCTTTGTAAGTACATATATGTATATATATATATATATATATATATATATATATATATATATATATATATATGTAGATATATGTATATATAGCTATATATGTATGCACATCCAGTGTATACAGATATGCCTATTTATGTAGATATATATGTAGATATATATAACTATATGTGCATACATATCTATTCTGATATACCTATTACTGTCAATATATATGTAGATATCCATAAGTATATGTGCATATGTATCTCTAACTGTATATGTGTAGACATATATTGCTGTGTATATGTATATATCTGATTGTTTTATATATATATATATATATATATATATATATATATATATATATCCAGCTATGTATGTGGATATATATATGTGTATATATATATATATATATATATATATATATATATATATATATATATATATATATATATATATATATATATATATATATATATGTGTGGCTAATTATATATACATATATGTCCACCATATGTCCTGAACATGGAGTAAAGCCCTACCTCATCCCCAATAGTCCCAACCTCGTAGTGCAAGGGAATGTCAGGTATGTAGTGCAGGTATATATGTAGCCTATTGCTACTGTGATAGAGGTTGTCTTCACAGACATGTGGTGTGTGGGAGGTCACATCTGCTTTTAACATGTGCACCATTGGCTACTGACAGACATCCTATGGACATTATAGTACAGTGCTACTGCTAGCAGAGTAATGATCCTGTGGACTACAGCAGAGATATGTCCAATAAATGTGGATAGCCTGACACACTCTGGTCAGTCTAGGGGTGTACACAGAACCCCTTAGTGCAAGAGATGTGGACCAAGCCTGACAATGTGGATGTTAACAGCCATGTAGATTGGTATATTATGTAAATACTGGTATACATTTGCCCCCATAGGTTATGCATTCACACACCCTTGTCTATCCCAACACATAATATTTATTTATTATTTATTTTTATTTTACATTTGTTAACCGTGGGTGTCGGACTGAGCTGAAAAGGTCCTTTTTCAGCAGAAGCCCGGGGAGAAAAGCTCCACAAAGAAAAATTACAGACACATTTAGTTATTTAGACATAATCAGTATACACACAAATTACAAGAGACATGTTTTTACAGTGGTATGCGGCACAAACAGTTACAGTGGAGAGAACAATCAAAAAAATATTAATTTTAAAAATAAAGGTAAGTAATAGATTTGTGGTGTATGGCTGAACTTTGGAATGTAGGTAGAATACATACATAGTACACAGGTACAGTACATACATTGTAGATTAGCCAGTGTTTGTGAGTAAGATTGAAAAACTATTATCAATTGCTCTAGATTTATTACGTATATGTTATCCACTTTCACTAGCCTCGGGAGTAATCATGGCACTGCCAACTTTGCTTCAGATGTTGCCTGATGAGGTCTTTAAAGGAGGCTTTGGATGATGTGTTTTGAATGCTAGTAGGGACAGAGTTCCATTTTTTAGCCACCAAACTACTATATAGTGCATCTCCAAAGCTATTGTAGCTGTTGGTGACTTCTGGTAACCACTGGTACAGGAGTGCCATGGCCACATACTACCCATTAGTTAGTGACATACATCTATACAACATCCAACTGCTTTGTCTGACATACATGGCTGTTATGGTGGCCTGGCAGCAGTACATCTGGCAAGTATCTGTACATAACATCACACTGGGTAAGTACACTAAGCTGCTAGGCATGTAACAAAGCACTGTGCAGGCTACAGGCAGACTGCCACAACACTGGCCTACATTTCTTCTGGGGAAATGCACATGTACCTGCATATATAGCAGGCTCTACAGGCATGTCACAGCACATAGAAACAGACATCTGCGTGAAAGTGCATAACCACAACCAATGTGAACACAGCCACAGCCACATATGGTAGTTAGCGTAATATTACAGTATATGGGCTATCTGATCAACACCATCCTCATATGTGCCACTCACACACTATCCCTACATATACTGGGCCACTATACAGTGTGGTCTGATACCTGTCTGTGGTATGGGACATGTGTGTGTTTGGCCCTACAAACATGCAAGCCGATAGGGTAACATACATTGGAGCAGCATGTAAGCAAAGCAGGTGTAGGTCTCCACATCCACCAGAGAGGGAGTGAGAGAGGCAGACAGAGGAAAAGATGAGATAGGGAGGGGGTGGGAGAGTAAAACCTAAGCATGTTTGTGTCACACACCCACTAGTACAGGGTATCAAACTCCTGACTGACTATGTATTGCTATCACATGTCTATGCAGTTATTGGATGTGCCACAGAGCTTACATGTTGAGGAGCTCTCCAAACATATATGTGATGGTGAGTGACATCTGCAACAGTGATATGATAGCTATAAATTAGGTGTAGTACATGTGCCTGTCCGCATGAACAGGTGTTAGCATCAACACAGCCACACTATCTGAGGGACCCACACACATTGACACACTTGGCTGGGTCAGGCATACACCTCCTCACTAGTTAGTTTGCCACAATACAGTACTGTGTAGTTATCACATACACCACAGGGGTTATCCAGAGGTTATATGGACAAAGGGTATGTTGAGGTGTCTGACAGACAGCATGCTTCAGTATGCCAATGGGGGTTGTAGTGAGTGTGACTGTGGTCAAAGGCATCATACACCACACACACACAGACACAGGGTGCCAGTACTGACATGCATGTGTGCATTGCTTCACAGGTATGTAGTGGTTGACTGTGCCAGATGGCTATACAAGGCTAGGTTATGGGTATACTTTGGCATCAGGCCACATGACAATGGTCTGCAGTGTGTCTCAGGGGTGTAGTGTCTGGATTGGCCCACACAGGTGGGCATTGTATTCACCATCCAGTCACCTGGGTGACTATTGCGTGTGGCCATTGATGTGCATTGCATGGCATGTATGCGTTCATTAGTCCATGACATGGACGGTGTCTGGGATGTGCACATGTCCCACATGCATGTACAGTAACATGTGGAACTGTACCTGGGGTGTCTGGCCCATGTTGTGTACACAGATTGTTATCATCAGATGTGCCAGTCCTGGTCTCATGTGGTGGGAACTGGTAATGGACAGCAGGCTGACCCTGCACCTACATTGATAGCATGATACAGGTATTCCTTGGTGTCAGTGGCATCTGTCCATACAGGGCATGTGTTTAAGGCATGGCATGTCCTTTGCAGGTCACATTTGATGGCACCACAGATTTTGCAAGTGTCCAGTGGGGAACATAGTGAAGGTGCACTGTCTGCATGTATGTGCTTATTATATTGATGGACAGGGTGCCATGCCCTCTGTAGTCCACTTCAATCACACCATGGTTACTATCTGCGGGCAATATGCAGGGATCTACCAACATAGCGGTTGTTGCTTAGGCAAGTGTGTTTGTGTGTGAGACATGGGTTGAGAGTTTAATCTGGGTAATACAAGGGTTGCTAACTTTGTTCACCAGGCCTTGATGTCAAATGTATGGGTATTGATTGGCACCCCACCCTCTCGGCTATTTCACATCTGTTATCCCTGTAAGGTGGACATTGTGACATATAATAGGGCCACCATATAAGAAATTTGCAAAGCCCGCTCCGCAATGAGTCCAGTTTTTGCACACTCACAGCCACCTCCACACAGGATACGAATGACAAAAACAGACACACCTGCCATGTCTGCGATTAGAACTCCTACCTAACTAGTTTATTACACTACAGCACTACGCAGTTATAGGATGCGCCACAGAGGTTACTGGGCTAAACCTTTCCCAAAGGAGTATTACACAGTGAATGACATCAGCAGACTTGCCAAAATCGGGCATTTTAATTGTAGTGAGTATGACTAGCCTAAAAAGCATTAGTTCCCTACACAGACACCCCAACAGACAGACACAGTTGCTATGTTGGGGATTAGAACTCCTACCTAACTAGTTTATCACACTAGAGCAATATGCAGTTTTAGGATGCGCCACAGAGATTACTGGGTTACACCTTTCCCAAAGGTGTATTTCACATTGAATGACATCAGCAGCCTTGCCAAAGTAGGGCATTTGAATTGTAATGAGGTTTACTGGCCTAAAAAGCATTGCACTCTGCACAGACAGAGAGACACACACACTTGTCATGTCTGGGATTAGAACTCCTACCTAACTAGTTTATCACACTACAGTATTATGCAGTTATAGGACATGCCACGTAGATTACTGGGCTACACCTTTCCAAGAGGTGCATTTCGCAGTGAATGACATCAGCAGCTTTGCCAAAGTAGGGCATTTGAATTGTAGTGAGGTTGACTAGCCTAAAAAGCATTGCTCCCTGCAGAGACAAAGACACACACAGAGTTGCCATGTCTGGGATTAGAACTGTACCTTACTAGGTTTTATCACACTACAGCATTTTGTGGTTTTAGGACATGACACAGAGATTACTCGGCTATTCTATTCCCAAAGGTGTATTTCAAACTGGATGACATCAGCAGGCTTGTCATTGTAGGGCTATAGGGAGGACAGTGTGTGTGTGTGTGTGTGTGTGTGTGTGTGTGTGTGTGTGTGTGTGTGTGTGTGTGTGTGTGTGTGTGTGTGTGTGTGCATGAGCCATAACCCATTCATCTAGAGGTTGACACACCACATGCAGGCACATGCAGGGTTATATTCTGCAGGTAAGTGTATACAGCTGCTAGATGACTACTGCCTTGTACAGTCACGTTGCACAGCTAGCACTTGCACCACATAGTCTATAATGCTGATGGATACCAGTGGCTAATTTCTACAGTGAGTGACATTTATACATCATGTGGTTGTAGCCATTTGGCTGTGTGCTGGGTGGGACAGGCCTCATGATGGATGGCTCTTTGTCACAGTCACTCTCTTCCATGCAGAGTAGACCTTTGTGTTGTACACCTACAGATAGCAAACTGTTTTTGCAGGGTATCTGTAGATCATTTGGTAATATTGAGACAAACTGTGTAGGGGATAGTGTGTACTGTAGGTGATTGTGTCTGTGCTGCTTCTGCTACATGGCACTGGTGTTAGCAGAGATATTCAGACATGTGTGCTGTTATACAATGTGATGTTTTATGTCCTCAAGTACTGTCAAGTGGACATTCTTGCTCACCGTGATGTCCTGTGGACAAAGATGACTGCAGCTGTGTCTGGTATTGTGGGCAGATGCCTACATATTCATGGTAAGTTATGCCATTCTGGAGGGGGAGCTGCAGACACTTGCTGCTGGGACTGTGTATCCAGTTCAGCACCTTGGTACAGTGCTGGCAGAGGTTCTCATACTTGTACATCCATCAGCAAGACAGTATGGCATTATCTTGCTGTGGCAATACCTCACAGCTGTACAGATTCAAACAGGTTACCCATAGGCAGGACCCATGGGTCAGGACATTACCCCTATTGTGGTGTATGGGCAAGTTTGTAGCCACCCATTTATGTGTTTGCAACCAAGGATAGTGTGTGCACACAACAGTGTGTTGGACCTTGCTCATTCCATGCTGGCCATGCTCCCACCCCCCCTATCATTCTATCCTCTTCCATACATTATGCATACATTCTCTGATACTTTCCCTAAGGTTATCACCTCATCACAGCTGTGTTTTGGTGTTGCTCCACAGTTCATGCAGTGGGACATGGTGGACATGTTACTGTGGTTTGTCCACATGACCTTGCATATGGCTTATGTGGAGTGTGTTATGCTGTTATTTGGGTGTTCATGACATAACATGCATTGGCAGTATGTGTGAGACACAGGCCTTTGGCAGAGGTCTGTAGGCCATTTGGTGTTGATGTGGGCCAGCTGTGGCAGGCCGTTGCATTCTGTCAGTCCTACAGTCTCAGACCGCATACAGTATATTCCCCTGGGGTGACAGGGTAGGTGTGCTAGGTGTTCATGCCAGTATATCATTCTTGATCAAGTGGTCTGAATGCTGGTTGGGTGCTATCTACAGCTAGGGACACACCTGCATGGGACACCTGCACTGCATGCTGCATTCTTTTGCTATTGCCATATACAGGTGGGGTCATATTGTACCCAGTCCCAACATCAGGGATATTACCAGAGAGGTAACTGTGGTGTTTACCCATTCCCAACAGCAGGGAATCTGACCAGAGGTACCTGTGGGTGGTGTTTTGGTGAGCTGGGTGCATGTGTTCTATGGACACTACTTGCATCTGATGCACAGATATGCATGGGAAATTCCAGTTATGCTGGCATGTGCAGGTACATCAGCTGTTTCCCAATAGTTCAGTCCTACCACCTTTGTGATTTGCAAGTGTTCGGCCAGACAACACCGGTATCCCTTACTACAGGCCCAGATGATGTGATGCATACCTGTATGTACAATTCCAAGAGTGTGTCCATTTCACAGTTGCACATTATATACTGTATGTCTGGGGTACTTTCCCATGTGTACTGCTTGTATATCAAGCCCAACAGCCATGCCATGTCAATCTTTCCGATGGTGACACATATTACCACCATACATTTACAATGGCTTACTGCTAGCATGTGTTATAGTGGTGGAAATTGTCTTTGGCACTGCAATTGTGAGGACTTGGCCCTGTCATCAGCAGTAATGGGCAATGGCCACCAGGTCATACTTCAACATGCATACATACTGACCACTCCCTCACAATATGAAACACACACCAACCTGACACACACATACCTGCATATTGTGCAAATACGACAATCTATCCTGCCACCTTGGCCACCTTTGGGCATCTCTGCTCCACTGGTATTATACCTACACATACATGCTACTATATTTCTACATAGGACTGGGGGGGGGGGGCATACCTGACTGTTACTACATGTCTACATAGGCTGTGGAGGGGCACACCTGACTGTTTCTACATTGCTACACAGGATTTGGGGGGCACACCTGACACTTGTACACATTTGCTATGACTGTATAGGTATGTCAGGTACTCCATTTCATTCTGTTTCCTAACCTATCATGCTAACTAGGGGCATGTTAGTGTACTACAGGTCTTACGTTCGATTGACCTACATATTACCTTCTGACTTCCTACCCTTCAGAACTAACATCCCACTGCCTGACCTGATGTAGTCTGTCTGTGTAGGCCGGGGGGAGGGTACCCATAGGCATCATTCAGTGGCCTTAGCACAGCCTTTGCTTGTGGTTGTCTACACCTGTCCTGCTGGCTGTGACTGTTGTTGGGTATGTGAACCACCCTGACTGGTATGTGTGTGTCATATGGACACACATGGCCCAGCACATTTCCTGCAGTGGGTTTTGTCACCATGTGTAGTACTGGCTACTATGGTGACACCCGTATTTGTTACAGATCTCATGCTGCCACTATAGGTGTCTACTATCTGCTGGCATCCCACTCAGCCACCCGATTCCCTTGCATGCTCACATCCATACCATAGATACAACTAACAACACATACTACTCCAATCAGCAATGGGAAGGGGAGTGACTTACCTCATGGGTGTGCCGGTATTGAGGATGGTGCTGCGAGCTGCCTATGTCGGATGCACATAGTACACTCCCTATACATGGTTGGGCACAGGTAGTGTCATGTTTGGCATCCCTTTTACTGTATGTGCGAGTCAGAGAGAGGTGTCATTCCCTGGGTCCCTACTGTGTCAGTGTATGCACTATGAGTTGCCTCTTTGCCAAGGCCATGGCATACTGGGCATGCCTCCATCTGCCTACTGGGGCAGGCTCAGGTTGTTCCTCTTCTGAGTCACTTTGTGCCTGTGCAAGCCTTGGCATTGGTGGGGGGCTGTGTGGCCCTGCCCCATGTTGTTCCTGCTGCAGCTGTTTCTGCAGGATCATACTGTGAAGCATGGCACATACAATAATAATTTGGGTACATGTAGCTGGTGAGTACTGCAAGGCTCACCGGATGTGTCCAGGCACCAAAACCGTGACTTCAGCATCCCAAACATACACTCTATTATGATTCTGGTCTGTGCATGTGCCTCATTATGACGGTCTTGTTCAGGTGTGTGTGCATTTCTAATGGGTGTCATCAGCCATGGCTCCAGTGGCTCCAGTGCATAACCAGCATCCCCCTCTAGGTGACCATAAGGGATGCCCCCATTGGCAAATCTCTAGTACAGCTGTGTCAGATGCCAGATGTGGGAATCGTGATAGCTTCCAGGGCAACCAGCACACACATTCATAATAATGTCTTGGGCATCACACACGACCTGGTAGTTGATGGAGGGGAAGCCCTTACGGTTGATGTAGACCCTACCTCGCTCACCGGGTGGTGCTTTGATGCATATGTGCATGCAGTCTATAACACCCATTTTGCTGGCTAACACCTCATGGGTGTTGAGGAAATATACGTGTCCACCAGCATGGAATACTCTGGATGCTGATGCCTGTGAGATCCCCATGATATCCCCAGTTGGGCTTTGGGAGGTACCTGTGGCTAGTATACCTAGGCCTACACAAACTTTGGTATCTACTGGGATGTGTTCCCCTCTGTTAGTTCTGTGTGTCAGGCATGGCCGGCACAGCCCAACAATTTGCTGTAGGAGGTCCCTGTCCACCCTATAGCACTCTACTATCTCCAGCTCATGTAGCCCCTGGTAGGTTACCCTGGGTCTGTACACACACATCTTCATCTCCTCACTGTGGATTGGTTGGCAGTATTCTCATCCTCACCCCCCTCAGCCTCTTCCACATGTTGATGTCTGATAGCTGCTGCAGCCCCTATCATTCTGTTGTTTTTGTTTGTTAAAATTTCCCCACTTGTATATACCAGTGGTGTAGAGTATGTGGGAAAATCCAGTGGGAAAGGTGTTTGCATGGTTTATAGTAGTGTTCTGGGCTGGGCTGGTCTACTGCTTGTGTAATTGGCTGACTCTGATATGTTTCACCTGCCAGCTATTCTAGTTCTCATAGATTACCTACCTACTGCAGTTTTCCCTTCCCATTGTCTTCCTGTTAAGCCCGGGGGCATGCCGCACAAGCACAGTGCTCAAATGTGCACACAGCTGCTATTCCCTAGTTTACTTTTTTTTCCCTTTAAAACCCATTGCATGGTACGCACACTTGCTTAGGCAATGTATAAGAGTGCTAGGCAGCCTCAGACACACCTTCTTGCTTAGCTCTGCTAAGCTAAGGGCAAACCTGAGCCACAGGGCTCCAATCTGCTTACAGAATGCCTGACACACATCCCTATGATGTCAGCTAACTCCTAGGCTTGCACCAAGCTGTTCCTGCTCTTACACTGTTGGGTGCTGACTAGCATGCAGGGAAAACTTGGGATTCTGTATCATTCCCCTCATTTGTGTAGGATTGCCTGCTGATGCATAGTTACATGTCCCACACTGAGCCTCCCCCCTTAGCAACCACTATTCACTGGCCATGTTGTCTTCTGCCTGCCATTGAGTATAATGGCAAAATAGTAATTTTGTTCAGAATGCTTATTTTAGGGGTTTTTTTTCTTATTTTTCGCCTGGTCCCGTTTGAGCACTGCTGCCCTACTCTTAAACAGCCAAGATTGGCTAAAAAAATAAAAGTTTATTTTTGCAACTGTTTTTCATGCCAATGGCCTTATATTCGGCCATTGGCATGTTTTCTACATAATATCCACCCTTTATTTGGAGCTGTCATGGCTCCATTTTGTAGTTTGAAGAAATGTACTCCATTACTGGCGCAGTACATTTCTACAGATTACACTAGTCCTGCACGGCTGGCTTCCAGCTTCCTGGATCACAAATTCACCTCATTTGCATGTTTTTCTCCTGCAAATGGGGTAATTTGCATACAGGGGCAGAGTCCATGCAGGACTAGTGCAGGAGCGCTTGTGCATGTCCCTACAGCTTATTCCTGGATTGCACAGCAGACATATTGTCTGCTGGAGCTCCTGCACTAGTCCTGCATACCGTGTAGGGCTTTCTGAATCCAGGGAACTGTTTAATGAATACCAAAAACACAATAGCTGCAATTAGTGTAGACATTCTTGAATGCATCCTTTTGTTAAAAATTAAAGAAACAGATTTTTATGCAAGGAATATTTTTGGAATTCAGACCACACAAAATTATACTTCTGACAATTTAGTATAACATAATCTGCAAAGGGTTTTTGTCTACTCTAACTTAATCATTACATTTTGTACAATGAGAGGCATGAGCTGAACCTAGTGATCTTAAACAATTCAGTTAAAAATTTAACTATTGTATCATTTAGATGTAATAGCATTTCTATAGACTATAATAATGTGTTTTGTGTATGTTTTGTAATTTATTATGAAGTAATGAGAGTGTCATTTCAAATACTGCCCAAAAGTTCTTGAAATCTTTTGCCTAGATTATTGGGCTGTAAGGCCTAATTATATTGTCAAATTATATTTTGCAGAGTAGCATCCACAAATGTTGTGCTTTTAACTATATTCTCCTTGAAGAGAATAATTCAAGTCAGATATTAGAAAGTGATTACTGGAAATTGGAAAAGAACATATTGCTGTGCTTATTATTTACCTCTAATGATATTATTCTCAACTGCAGGATTCAAGATTAACTCTGACAACCTCTGCAAGTTCTATATGACAGTTGACTGGTGTTTGATCATGTGTGTGTGTGTGTGTGTGTGTGTGTGTGTGTGTGTGTGTGTGTGTGTGTGTGTACATTTCACTTTCGATATATGCCATTCATGATGTCAGAGTAAACCTATGGGCTAGGCTTGTAAAGGCACCTATGAACCTATGATCCTTTAATTATATACACACATATACATATACACACATATACAACTAAGCATGTGGTCCATAGATACTTAGTCATTAACACCTTTCAAAAAGACGCACTTAAATGTCTATGATGTCCTTTTCAAGCACCTAGCACTGAACATCTCCCAAATGCAGTAATACCATTCATGGTAATCCCTGGGGATCAATTTAGCCCCTCTAGCTTTTTTTGTCTCCTTATTCTTTCTTATAGTAGGCATATGGACTAACATAAGTTTTCCATAAATTTAAATGGGAAAGAAGGTCGGTCATCTTTCCATCATATTCTCTCTCTCATTCTTTAAATCTGCCCTCCTCGCTGCTGCTGAGTCTACTTGGCTGTGTGCGACAGCTCTGAACTATCCCCTCCATGACCCTGTGTCTTTGCCTGGGTTGTATCCCTCTAATTTCACTATTAGGGTGTTCCCCACAGAATACCCTTGGACTCGGTCAGGACATTGTCTTCTTCTACCACCCTCTACCACCAGAAAAAAGAGACTATCCCCTCCACGACCCTGTGTCTTTGCCTGGGTTGTATCCCTCTAATTTCACTATTAGGGTGTTCCCCACAGAATACCCTTGGACTCGGTCAGGACATTGTCTTCTTCTACCACCCTCTACCACCAGAAAAGAGACTATCCCCTCCACGACCCTGTGTCTTTGCCTGGGTTGTATCCCTCTAATTTCACTATTAGGGTGTTCCCCACAGAATACCTTTGGACTCGGTCAGGACATTGTCTTCTTCTACCACCATCTACCACCATAAAAAAGAGAGTATGTCTACCTAGTCATGCTATATTACGTTTTAACTAAATGTTCCTGCTAAACTTTCAGACTGCCACTAGCTAAGCAGCCAGCAGCTACCCCTCCTTACTCCTTCATTTCCCCTCACAGTCTCCTCGGATGGCCACATAGGCTATCCTCTCTCCCCCTTCTAGTACAGCTCCACGCCTGGTAGCTCACTTGTTTGCTTACTGCACTACTACTTTGTCCACTAGATGTTATACTTTTCTCATCCCTATTTGGGATATTAGTACTGACTTCTGCCTTACACTTTTATTCTCCGGTCCTTATACTAATCCTTTTCCTCCTTTACCTCTCTGTCTCATCCTCTCCCCGAGGATACTTTCTCTTGCCTTGATTCCCCCTTCCTTCCCTGATACTTTTCCACTCTCCTCTGGTCTACTTTGTGTTTTGCTCACACCCTTTCTCCTTGGGCTCCCTACTTGCTTCTCCTGTCTCCTTTGAGCCCAGGTCTCTACTCCTGTTTTACCCTTTTTCACATACTATTGTATTTACTAGGCCCCAATATCTGTATGCTTTATTACCCTTAGATATTACTCCTGTTCCACATCCTACCCACTTAGCCTCTTATCTCCTTCCCTAGCCTATTGTTCTCTTTACTGAACCTATTACTATTCTATCCCTTTTCAGCCAGATCTCTGCACCCCCCTTCCTTTCCAGTCTATACCTGCCTCCCTGCTATCTTCCCTCCCTCCCTTCTATTAATCTTCCTACTGCAACCTTATTATCCTATCCTTTCTTCAGCCAGGTTTCTTCACTCCCCTCCTTTTCCGGTCTATACCTACCCCCTACTATCTCCGCCTCCTCCTCCCTAGGGACTTCCTGTGGAAGTTTTTAAAGACTGTCCATGTCCTAAGGGCGCCATCTTTAAATCTGCCCTCCTCGCTGCTGCTGAGTCTGCTTGGCTGTGTGCGACAGCTCTGAAGTAAGTTTTAAGCTGTATATTGCACTCCAGTTTTCAGGAATTGTACTGTAACATTTCTAGAAGTCGGTGTTTAACTGCTGTTTATGTTAAATGTGTTTAGCTTGTACCATATTGCTGTAGTAACCTGCTATCTACCTATAACACTCCAAGTCAGGTGAAACTGATGATTATATGCTATTCCAGCTTATATTCAGGTTAACGCGACTGTGTTTAGTATAGCCTTAGTTGAAGGACCGCTCTTTTACTGTCTGGATTTGTGCTATAGCGTGTGTACTTTTTCTAGTGTAGGACTGCTCTTTTACTGTCTGTATTTGTGCTATAGTGTGTGTACTCTTTCTAGTGTAAGTGCGAATGTGTTTAGCACTTGGGTGGTACTGAATACATGGGACGGCTCTAGTACTTTTGTGTTCAGGTTGGTGGGAGTTGCGTTGATGCAGCCTCTGATATAAGACTACTCATCTACCTCTGATACTGATAGAACAGCGTGTTTACTATTACTAATCCAAGCGCCACGCGTTCAGCCTTAAGGTGGCACTAAATTGGTAGGATTGCAATAATATTGTTGGTGGACAGATTAACGCAAATGCTTTAGTATAGTCTTTCTTGTAATGCTACTCGCTACTGTCTGCATTGATTCTGTAGCACGTGGATCTTTGCTCAGCTATCGCGAATGCGTTTAGCTTTCAGGTAGCGCTACAAGTGGGACCCTCTGATACTGATACCGATACTGCTTAAGCTGGTATAGGAACCCTTTACATCTCACGCAAATGCTGGTTTTGTATGCTATGCTGTTCCAACCTATGAGTACTTACGGGCTGTGCAAACATGAATAATTTTAGATAGTTTGGCTAGCTTTTAAAGTGACTGCTCTTGACTTTGTTGCTAACTTAGAAGTGAATGCGTTTAGTTATTAGGTTTGCCTTACATTGGGACTGCTCCTATCCTAGTCCTCACACCTATTGCTTTCACATATCATATTTCTGTATACGCAATAGCGTTCCGTGTTATGACTTGCTATTTACACCATCTACACCTCCTAAAGAGACTGGAAAGTGTTTCAATTGAATTGTTTATGTTAACGTGAATGCGTTCACTGCATTACTCTGGTGTGTGTGGTGATTTGCTGTAACACTAGGCTCTATATATTATTAGCTATACAGTTATTTATTTGAAATGTACTTTTCACTATTAATATGTACATCCTAAAGAGTTATATCAACTATGTGTAACGTTGCTTTGCTTACCAGTTGCATAACCTGTCTTTTATTGCATTTTGACTCTGAATTGTAACCCTGTATGTTAATATTGTACTCTAACATTATCTTTGTCCTCTCTCCCTCCTCTAACAGCTATCCCCTCCACAACCCTGTGTCTTTGCCTGGGTTGTATCCCTCTAATTTCACTATTAGGGTGTTCCCCACAGAATACCCTTGGACTCGGTCAGGACATTGTCTTCTTCTACCACCCTCTACCACCAGAAAAAAGAGAGTATGTCTACCTAGTCATGCTATATTACGTTTTAACTAAATGTTCCTGCTAAACTTTCAGACTGCCACTAGCTAAGCAGCCAGCAGCTACCCTCCTTACTCCTTCATTTCCCCTCACAGTCTCCTCGGATGGCCACATAGGCTATCCTCTCTCCCCTTCTAGTACAGCTCCACGCCTGGTAGCTCCCTTGTTTGCTTACTGCACTACTACTTTGTCCACTAGATGTTATACTTTTCTCATCCCTATTTGGGATATTAGTACTGACTTCTGCCTTACACTTTTATTCTCCCTCCTTATACTAATCCTTTTCCTCCTTTACCTCTCTGTCTCATCCTCTCCCCGAGGATACTTTCTCTTGCCTTGATTCCCCTTCCTTCCCTGATACTTTTCCACTCTCCTCTGGTCTACTTTGTGTGCCCGCTCCGCTCCCCACCCTACCCCCATATCCCACCCACCCCAGGGGTCCTACATTTATATTTCTACAAGCCACACCTCCTACTACTGCTATCCTATCCAATTCACAGTCTCACAGATTGTGTAACTTCCTTCACTTAGTCACACCTACATACCACTTTAACCAACCCACCACTGTCTCACTAAAGTCCTATACCATTACAGCCCCTTCCACTCTACCCCCTACTCCCACCACACACCCCTCTACAACATATCAGGAAACCCTACTTCCCATACAACTATCTTATCATGTCTACAACTATCCTCCACTCACAACTTAAACTACCTATCACCTTCTTACTATTATTCCTTCTCATTACTACCTACTTCTTAACCTCCTATGAACACTCCTTAACTATTTCTCTCTCACTTCCCTCAAAACATACTAGTACACCTACAACATACCTACCTTCATCCTATTTACCTACCTCATCACAAACCATATATCTACTTCCCAAATACCATAGACTATTTCATTGTAAACTACTAAAACTAAATCAAAGAAAGTATTTGACACATCTCTAAAACACATATCCAAAAACTATGCTCTACTACTCCATCTACTTCAGGACGGTGACATACACCCCAATCCAGGCCCTCAACCTACAACTACTGAAACACACAGTCACCATATAAAAGCTCTCCTTCCTCCATCAACTATAACTACAAACATACTATCCTTGGCCCACCTAAATATACGCAGTATCTGTAATAAAGTTAGTCAAATACACCCTACTAGAAGTACACAACTTTGACATTCTATGCTTATCAGAAACCTGGCTAAAACCATCTATTAAAGATATTGAAATTACCCCACCTGGATATAACATTGTTAGACTTGATCGCACCTCCAAGAAAGGAGGTGGAGTAGCTATCCTATATAAATCTAACCTGAAGCTTACTCTTCTTGACCTTGCTCTTACCCAAAACAATAATGTCGAAATAATCTGCTCTAGAGTTCAAATTAATACTACTAAATCAATAAACATCATTTGTGCTTATCTGCCTCCAGGAAATAATATCCCCACATTAGAACAACTTCTTGAACAACTCTCAAATTACCTCCCCAAGAAACACTACTTCTTGGAGACTTTAACATTGACTGGAAATCTTGTAACAATGCTAACCCTACTTCCCATTTAAACCTTTTTGGTTTCAAACAACTAATTGATAGTGCCACTAGAATAAATAAAACAAGCAAACAAGAAACCACCTTAGACTGGGTTCTTACAAACTCCCCCTCACAAAGCTACAAAACTGGCATCCTTCCTGATGACCTTAGCGATCACTCCCTCACATATGTCATTAGAGCTAAAACTCATCAAAACTTACCTACCTCACATAGAACACTATATTCAAAGAAACAATTTAATCCCCAAAGATTTCAAACAGAACTCTCACAATACAATTGGTCCCCTCTAAAGCACCTCTCTCTCAACAAAGCCATAGAATATTTCAACTCAGCATTCCTTACAATCCTAAACCACCATGCCCCAAGTCGTACCATTAGAATAAAGACCAGAACAGCACCCTGGCTTACCTCTAATACTAAACAAAAGATCAGGCTTAAAAATAAATCTTGGAAGAAATGGCTCCTCTAGAAACCCAACAGGCTATCAAACCTTTAGAGAGCTGAGAAACAAAACCAAAATGCTATTATTTCAGACAAAAGAACTACTATGTAGAACTTCAGCAATCCACAAAAAGAACCAAAAAGGTTCTGGTCTACTATCAATCATCTACTTACCCCAGGTAAAATAGTAACACCTAACCCACAGAATCTAGACCCTGATAATCCCTCTTTAATAGCCAATAACTTCAATAGCTTCTTTACTACTTCCATACAAACACTAGCAAGCCATTTATCCCCTGATGCTTCCCAACTGATCTTAAGTAACACCAACAACGTAATTCCTTCCCTTCAACTTCAACCCATACCCACCTCCTACATACAATCTCTCTTACAAAAACTTAAACCCACTACCCCCTCAGCAGATAAGCTTCCTGCTGAATTCCTTCAGGTAGCAGCAAAAGCTATAGCCTACCCTGTTTCGATCCTAATAAACAGATCCATAAAAGAAAGTGATTTTCCAGCAATCTGGAAGATATCACACATCATACCCTTACATAAAGGAGGCAAATCCACTGATCTCTCTAACTACCGCCCAATAGCACTATTATCTCCACTAGCTAAAATCATGGAAAAATGTATACACAAACAACTACTTAACCATCTCCTTCAAAATAACCTACTAGCAAACACTCAACATGGATTTAGACCCTCACATAGTACGACCACTGCACTACTTTCCTTTACTAACACAATAAACGGTAACCGTAATAATAACAAACTAACTGCTTCTCTTTTCCTGGACCTGTCAAAAGCCTTCGACATGGTCAACCATAAACTTCTCCTACACATACTAAACTCACTTGCCTTGGATTTTTCCTCCTTAACGTGGTTCTCATCCTACCTTGAAAACCGACAACAAGCAGTACTCTGGAAAAATTCTCTATCTGCTCTACTACCTATCTCCTTAGGAGTACCTCAAGGATCAATATTAGGCCAACTCTTATTCTCTATCTTTATTAATGATCTTCAATCATCTATCCATAACACTACCTGCATACAATATGCAGATGATTCTACCATCATCTGTACAGCTCCCACCCAATCTGAACTCCAGTCACTCACACAATCTACCTTTTCAACCGTTGAACAATGGTTCTCAAAAGATGTCTCCTTCTCAACTCCAAGAAAACAAAACTATTACTATTCTCACCTACCCACAAATCTCCTCAACTAAATTTTACTATTACTGCAGCTGAAAATTCTCTTATCTCCCCAGACTCTACTACCAAACTGCTTGGTGTTACTATTGATAATAATCTTAACTATGATTGTCATATCAATAACACTATAAAAGCAGTAAATAAAAGATAGGTTCACTGTACAGAATAAAACCCTTCCTTACTCCAGAAGCACGGACCACCTTAGCTCAATCACATCTTATCTCCACCCTACTGTATGCTTCCTCTATTTACACCAATCTCTCTAAAGGTAACCTGAAAAAACTAACTACATCCTATCATAATATAGCCCGTTTTGCCACAACATCCCAGTACAGAACTCACCACTGTAATAACTTAAAACAATTACAATGGTTAGAACTACCTAACAAGCTTATCTATCAACAACTCTTAATTACACATAACATTCTTTATCAACCAACAAAAACACCAGCTCTCAGTAACCTCCTTACTCCCTACAAAACTTGAAACAGTTGCGATCTGCTGAAAAGATACAAGTCACCACAACTAGAATTACAAATTCAGCAGGTAACTGTCTATTTTCATACTCCATAGGGAAATATGGAATAACCTCCCCACACATTACCTCACTAGACTCCTTTCAACTTTTCAAAAAACAACTTCTATTACATCTTAACAACTTCTGGCTCTGCTCCTGTACCAATCCAGACTAAATGACTTCTTCGCTCTTCAGCCATACCTCCCTACGTAAAAATCACTATCTTTCCCTGCTATTTCAAATGACTAAATTACTGTACTGTTCTAAAAAAAAAAAAAAAAAAAATATGAATATATAGCTTAGGCTATTTGTTTTTTACCTGTTTTTTTTCGCTGTATTTTCTACTACACTAAAATGTATGCATTGTTGCTTAAATGTTTAACCTTGTTTTAATTGTGGAGCTTTTCTCCCCGGGCCTCCACTGAAAATGGAAATTATCCAGCTGGACTAGCCCGGTCAACAAATGTAAAATAAAATAAATAATAAATAAAAATTCCCTACAGTTTCACTTTGTCCTACTCCTTTTCACTGTTATTATCGCCATCATTACTTTTTGATAGCCATCATAGTCATTACACTGTGTTCCAGCATTGACTCCTACAAGATGGCATGTTCTTCCAATAATCATCATAACCACAAGTTCCATCAGCATTCTAATGCCATTCTTGCATACAGACTTCAGTAAATAAATAAGTGAATAAATAAATACATAAATAAATGACATACAAAAATGTTGAGATCCTTTGCCTTTTTCATATCATGCTAACACTCAGGGCAAAGAGGAGGACTTTGTTTTTTTCTTATTTGAAAACTTTGCAACATTGGTTGAAGACATCCCATTTTATTCACAGTATTCTGCATTGGCCAGTGGACATTTACAGGCATACATGGAGAGACACTGTCTGCAATGACAAACGGAGGCTTCACAGAAGTCACAGATAACACATTGCATAGTCATGCCAGCACTGTACACAGACAATTACATTATGAGAGTCTGATAACTTTATCATATACGTAATCATTCCTCAATGTGCACCTATAGTACAGAATTACAGAGGTAACAAAAGTTTTTGCTCTTCTATTCCGTTTGGCATTTTTTTTGTTTGCATTCCAATGGTGTAATGTAAGGGTGTTTAACTTTCAGAAAAAGTGTCCTTTAATTTTATTTATATAGCTGTCTTGTTAGGTATTTGTGTTTAGGAATGTTGCATTTCAGTGCCTCAGCATATGTGAGTTTATGTGTTTGCTTTGAATTGTATGTGATGGGTGCAGTGTGTACTACTAACAACCTTATTGACATTAGTAGTGCATTTATGTGAGAGTCTTGCCTCCACTGACATTTTGTAAATACATCCCTCACATACTATATCAGTTTGTTTGAGAATTAAATGGTTGTCAGTAAACATGAAGCAATTTCTACATTGCCTCTGGATGGCTATATTTACCAAGCTGTTAATGGAGATAGTGGGAAAGTTTACATTCATAGCAACAGGACATTTTTATTGATTAGACAGCTGGAGAGAGAACATAAAGTAATTTATTTATTTATTTATTTATTTATGTATGTATTTATGTATGTATGTATGTATGTATGTATCTATGCATGCATGCATTTATTTATCTATTTATTTAACATTTGTTGACTGGGTTGGTCCAGCTGAGACAGAGCCCTTTTTCAGTGGAGACCCAGGGAGAAAAGCTCCACAGTTAATATATACATTAAGTTGTCTTAGTACAAAGATAATTATACAAAATTTCAAGTATATATATATATATATATATATATATATATATATATATATATATATATATATATACAAAAACAGGTTAACATAAATGATAATTAGTCTGTACATATCAGCATGTATTAGGGTACAGTACAGAGTAAAAAAAGAAAACAATATAGATAAAATTTACAAGGCAAAGAATAGTGGTTACAGTGTGGTACAAGGTGTTTTTAAGCTTAGTCTTTCAACTGTTGAGATGGTATACGTCAGTTCAGATTTAACTGGTTGTGAAAGGGAAATGAGGAGGTAGTATGAAAAGATCTTAGGTTTGAGGCAGAGATTTAGGAAAGAGGGCTTGCAGTGTTGTGACAAATGATAAGGAGGAAGATAGGTCTCACTGAAGTGGGAGAAAGGTGAGATATTGGGTGGCCTATAGAGATGGGTCAGTCAGGGGTAGATAGCATAGGCATAGTTGGTTTTTGCTTAAGTGATTTTTTACTGCCTTTCTGAATAGTTGTTTGGGTCTAATGTGTCGGGTGTCAAGTGATAGTTCATTCCAGTTTTCAGCTGGGTCACAGCTATAGAGGCTTTTTCCTATGTTGATCTTGGGATTGTGAATGGACAGGAGATATTGGTGCGATGATATAAATAGTATCTGGTTTGCAAACTCTGGGGGTATGTGTGTCACTGTAAACTCTTTGTGCTGTGTGCAAATAGGTGTCGATGAATTTTCAATGGCGCACTTACGGGAAAAATGTTAGGTCAATGTGTCTGCATCTCTACAAGGCTCTGCCAAACACTTGAAGGGAAACTAGTAATATGACCCCAATGATTTATGGATGAAGTATTTAGGCAGATATCCTGGATTTACGTTAGACACCAAAACAATGGATAAGGGCAAAATGGTTCACACTGCCTACTTTGACCTGGCCAAGGCATTTGACACAACATTATTGACAAGCTCAAGAAGTTAGATACAAACTTTATGTCACCTGATGGATAGCTGAACAGGACCCAGGAAGTTAGAATTGAGGAATCCACCTCTACAAAGAGGCCAGTCACACGGGGAGTCCCTCAGGGTTCAGTCATGGGAAAGCTCCTTTTGGCATTTACTTCTTTGAAGTGAAGGCCAATGTCATTGGCCTCTGGCTGACAAATTTGCAAATAATTGCAAATTAGAAGCTGTCATTAAATTCCCCACTGAAACAAATGTTCTCCAGGAAGGGCTAACACAAACAAACAACTGGTGTTAGATCCACAGACTAAAACTAAATGCCAAAAGAAATGTATAATGATATCCTTTGGGAAGTCATCCACCCCTGGTAACTATCATATTGACAACACACCTCTCAGAAATGATCCTGTGGTCATGGACTTGGGGACACACATAGACAGTAATCTAGCCCTTGATCGTCACATGTCTACAGTGGTGAGGAAATTATTCTAAGTTGTGCAACTTATAAACAAAGGTATGGCATCTAGGTCCAAAGAGGTCATTGTTACACTATATTAGGCATTCATCAAACATACCATTGAGTATAATTCATCCTTTGGCATGTACCTAACCAGGCATATCCAACAATTGGAGCATCCACAGAGGTTCCTCACTAAAAGAATACAAGGCATAAGTAACATGTCCTATGTGGAGCACCTCAAAGTCCTATCCATGTATTCTGATTCCTACAGGCTGTTGAGGAGAGACATATGCCTGGCATACAAGGTGCTGTCAAACCTCACTTTGATGGGCCCCTGCATATACACAAAACAAACAGCACAATAATTACCCATTCTAAAGACTTAAACCTTGCCTGTGATATAAATTGGACCTGCTGAACAGGCCAGAATGTTTCCCTGAGAGAATCCCTTCTCTGGAATAGGCTCCCCATCCATGGGAAGAAGAGAAGAAGAAATCCTTCCTAACCCAATTTAAATGTATCTTGGACAATTGGATGGGAAATAGGAATATCATCCCAGGTTTGGCACTTGCGTCTCTAATGGACACAGGCAGCCTGTAAATGGTTCATTTCCCAGACTACTGTTTGTAAATGTTTTAACTCCCAAGTCCCTGCTTAAACTAATAAAGGGTATGAGAACTTGTCAGAGATATGGGATGCATGGTTAGGCTTAAAAAGGTCCTTGTGGTTGTTAGCTTAGTAAATTAGTATGAACCTATGAACATGTATGAGTCTACCATAAGAGCTGGGAGAGGGTAGGTGTTTAAAGGTATCGAAAGATAGTATGATGAGGGGTTTGTTTAGTAGAAATATAACATATTTGTTAATATAGATCATACAGGTGAGGTGGATGGGCATAGCCATAGTTAGTGAAAAATTCTTTAAGAAAGGACCTAAATACATGGATAGCATATAAAGTTCTGATGGAAATTGGGATTACTTATGTAATTTATATCACTCTGCAATTGTCATATTTTTTGGCATTTTTGTAGATAGCGGCTTATAAATAAAATAAGAAATTGTATTTTCCTTAAGGATTTACATTATGGTGACTAAAATCCACTCATCTGGTTTCATCAGAGTGCTTTTTTGTGGTCCTTCTGTTGGATTAGTACAGTTAACATTTCTCAGTAGCTTTCAAACCCTAGTCATATCAGTAAGGAATCTGCTACTTAAAAAGTGTTGACCCAGACACACACACACACACACACACACACACACACACACACACACACACACACACACACATATATATGCAAGTATGTATATATGTATGTGTTTGTGAATATATATATATATATATATGTATACCTATAGATACATATAAAAATATATTATATATGTGTGCATGTGAGTATAAGCAAACAGAGCCATAATCATTGGGTAAGCTAGTGGATTTATTTTTAAAAAATGCATGTATTTCCAGTCGTGATCATTCATTAAAATTGTTTTCAAACACTGTAATATCATTCTTGTTATAAATTAAGTTTTGTTTGAGCAGATGCAGCTTAGTTTCCAAACATAAATTACATTTGTAGCTCCTGAGAAGATATTTTTTCTTAGCAATAATTTGGTAAAAAAGACATCAGTTTTATTAGCACCTTATGTATCACCCAATATGTGACCAAAAGCATTTGAAATATTCTGTTTGATACTCTAACAGTCTGCCACAATACAATATTCAAAGCAGGTCTCTAATATTCCTTAAATTCATCATTTACATTATGTGAACAAGTTAACCTTTTAAATCTTCCTATCAAATGTAAGATCGGTCTGCTATTTTTCGTTGCATACTGAGGAATGCATTCAAGTGTCATTCACATTACTACTGCAGAACAAACTGAAATAATATGGTAATCCTGAGGCTGTGTGGTGCAACAGTATTAGTGAGGAGTACTTCCTGTGCAAAGTTTGCTTATGTTCCCTGTGTACACATAGGTTGTCAGTAGATGGTTCATATTCCTTCCAGATAGAAAAAAAGTATGCCATTAAATAGAACAGTGATCCTCAAAATTACCATAGGTACGTTTGCAACTGGAAAGTTTCTGTCAGTGGTTTGTGTGTGTGTGTGTGTGTGTGTGTGTGTGTGTGTGTGTGTGTGTGTGTGTGTGTGTGTGTGTGTGTGTGTGAGCACGTGCACGTGCGCATGTTTCCACACATCCTGTAAATGATCACTATCCCATACATGATCAGTTGTATGCCTTTTACACTTAGCATGCTAGAATGGGTTTTGGCTCCATATAACACAGAATCAGATAAAGTGGGCATTAGAGAATGAATGCATGATAAACTAGTAAGGGAGAATAAATCAGATTATTTTAAAATATTTTGTTCCTTCCAAGGAAATCTAAATCATTAGAAAACAGAAAGCTACGCCTGCCCTTGAGGTCTGGCATATGTATGATATTTTTATTTTATTATATTAGCTTTTCATTTGTGGAATTAGTTTGCTAAGGAATGGGCAGATTGATTCTATTATGTCAGTGTCTCATTTATGATATTAGATTGTTAAGGAATAGTTAAATCACTTTGAATGTCACATAGCTTAACCTCCTGTTGTAATACCAGTTATGCATCAACAGAGACTTAGCTATGTAGAATTGATAAAATGGATTACTAATTTGCAATCTTGAATATCAGATTTATTCAGGAAGTAAATTTCTAGCACAGTCATGCCTTAAAGGGAACCTCTTCTTATGCCCACTCTCTTAGGACTGACTGTCATAGTTTAAACATTAAAAATAACTTTCAGGTCTGCAGGAAACATTCAAAGCTATCAAGTGTTTCCTCCATAAGAAAAGCTTCTTTGAGGTAAGGAGTTCTTGCCTTGGCATGAAATTTTGTCTACAGATACTTGGATTACAAAAATCAGGACAGCATTATAGAGGGTCATATTCTCTCCAATGGATCAGATGCATATAGCCCTGAATATGTTCCAGATGATCTGGGCTTGATTAGTGGCTCAGGACTTCCTGGGTTGGACAGTGCTTGCTGATACTGCCTAAGAGGGAAATAATCCAGAGAGGAGAGTTGCCCTTGGACATAGTTGAGAGAGGGGGAGGGGCTGAGAGAGTGAAATGGGTACTACATATAAAAAGAACCCTCCCAGATGGATGCATAGATAGCCCAGCCTCCAGAATTTCTTTAGGATCTATAACTGGCCTTGGCACTAACAGAGTAGTCTGGGGAAGTTGTTTATTGCAGTGTGGACTGGACATGAGGCTGGTAGCAGGAGGTCTTACAGGATGGAAAAAAAACACACTGTAGAAAATTTCCATTAGCCTGAAAATATACTAAATTTTAACTCTGTCCTACTATGCCAGCATGAAAGTTATCAAGGATGCCTGCTATACCAGTACCAAGTAATGCAACTCCAGAAAATGAATCTCATCATAGGACAAATACTGCTGAGTTTACTGCATAGCTGCAGAGGTTCTCCAAACCAAGCCACCAAACCAGTGCCACCTGTATGTCATGTGTGAGAATGCGTGACTGTCATGCATGCCCTGCTAAGCTTCAGATAACACAGCGAGAACAAGTTGTCGGGCTGTGCCAGTACAGAACAACATGTATTCCTTCTGTAAAGTAGATTTGTGTCACCCATTGTATTCAAAGAGGATAATTCAAGGAAAACAATGATCACACATGCATGCATTTTCAACTCTGCTATGCATCCTACTCGCATCACCACCTGTATATTGATAATCCTACAGCATGCTACTTAACTTTGTTTATTTTATGGATATGGCAATGTGTCCATTTTCACGAGTGACTCGGAAGCACTTCCTGGCTAAATAACTTGGTCTGCATTGCACAGCAGATAAATGGAGGTGTACATTATCAAATTTTGTACTCTTTGGCCACAAGGGACAACTCATAACTCATTAACAACTTAGAGCCTTAATCGATTGCATTAACTGCCACATTTCCTCACCATGAATTTACTAATGAGTGCTATTCTAAACTCTAACCCTACCCCTAGAACTAACTGTGCACTTTACCAGAGGGAAAAAATGGTTTCTGTGAAATTATCACTACACAAGAAAGTTGGGTGCATAGCACATTCAGCAAAACTTACACACAACATTAATCGATACCTTTACTCATCTCTTATTTTAACTGCAACTTGCAAACACTACCAGAATCACTCCCACCCCAAATGCCAAAACTTTTAATTTATGTGAACATGTTGGTATTAGTTTCCCAAAACCACACTCATCTTACCCAGTTGCATTCAAGCTTCCTACTTCACATATCTTCAATATTCATGAAAAGGAATGATCTACCAAGTTTTAAAATTATTCACTCAGCCATCAAACTGTTTATATGACTGAACAGAAGTAATGATGTTCACTTGCTTGTGCAGGTGCACACACACACACACACACACACACACACACACACACACACACACACACACACACACACACACACACACACACACACACACAATATATGTTGTTTGTCTGTTATTGTCGGTGATGACCAAGGACATCACATCAAGTAGATTGATTGAGTGCGGTGTGTCCGGCTGTGGTTATTTGGATTGGTTGGCGAAGAGTTGGCTGTAGATTTCTGAAGCTCATGCTTCCTCTGTGCCTCTGTGGTCCTGCTCTACTCATAGGAGGCAGCACCTTTGCTGATGCAGTTTCGCCAGGTGGGACAGTCTTACACTAGGGTTTCCCAGGAGTCTGGGTCCATGCCAAAGCTCTTCAGGGAGACTTTCAGCGTGTCCTTAAAATGCTTTTTCTGCCCACTTTGTGTGCGTTTGCCTCCTGCAACTTCACCATAAAACAGTCTCTTGAGGAGGCGTGTGTCTGGCATACATACAAGTGGCCTGCCCACCTGACTTGGGATCTCCTCAGCAGGGTGCAGATGCATGGCAGTCCAGCTTGAGAGAGGACAACTGTGTCTGAAACTTTGTCCTGCTAGGTAATTTTCAGCAGCCTTCTTAAGCAGTTCATATGGAAGCAATTCAGCTTTTTGACATGATGCTCATACATAGTCTATATCTCACAGGCATACAGTAGTATAGGCAGTACGACTGCCGTGTACACCTTCAGCTTTGTGGACAGTTTGATGCCTCTCCTCTCCCACAATGAATCCCACAGCCGTCCAAATGTGGAGCTTAGCTTGATGATGCGTGTGTTTACCTCATCATCAATGTTCACAAATCTGGAGAGTGTGCTGCTGAGGTATGTAAACTTGTCAACAGACTTCAGGGTCTCACCTTCAGCAGTGATAGTTGGTTCTGCATACATCTTCTGTGGTGCGGGCTGATGCAAAGTCTGTCTTCTTGGTATTAATTGTTAGCCCAAAGTTTCTGCAGACAGTGGAAAAGCAGTTCATATTCTGCTGCATCTGGGTCTCTGTGGCAGCATTGAGTGCACAGTCATCTGCAAACAGGAAATCGCGCTCAGAGTCCTCTTCAGTTTTGGTCTTGGCCTGTAGCCTCCACAAGTTGATGAGTCTGCCATCAGTCCTGTATCTGATCTTGATGCTGGTTTCTTTGTCATTGCTGAAGCCATCTGCCAGCATAGCTGAGAATATCATGCTGAACAGCATGGGTGCCAATACACAGCCATGCTTAAGTCTGTTGGTGAATGAGAAGGCAACAGAGGAGTCTCCCTCATCCAGTACTCTAGCAAACATGCCATCATGGAACTGGAGCACCATACTGATGAATTTGCCTGGGCAGCCAAACTTCTCAATGATCCGCCATAGCCCATCACGACTGATGGTGTCAAAGGCTTTGGTCAGGTCCACAAATGTTGTATAAAAGTCCCTGTTTTGTTCCTGTCATTTCTCCAGAACTTGAAGTGCTGCAAATATCATGTCCAGTATTCTTTGGCCCTCTCTAAAGCTACACTGACTCTCTGGCAGGTGTCCATCTTCCATGTGTTGAATGGGGCAGTTGAGGAGGACTCTAGCAAGAATTTTGCAAGCAATGACCAGGAGAGAGATTCCTCTGTGGTTGTCATAAGACTGCCTATTTCCTTTTCTCTTGTAGAGATTCACGATGGAGGCATCCTTTAGCTCCTGAGGTATAACTTTATGTTTCCACATGGTTTGGAAGATCTCAGTGAGCTTCAATAACAAGACTGGTTCCCCTGTCTTATAGATTTCAGCTGGAATGGAGTCAGAGCCTGCGGCCTTACTACTTGAGAGAAGCTTAATTGCTACCTTCTTTGGAGGTTCTGCTAGGGAGGTGTTAATGGCAACTTGCAGCATGTGGTCAATGTCTTTGGCACTGATTGATGAAGGCCTATTCAGGACATTGTCGAAGTGCTCAGCCCATCTTTTCAGGATGGCTTTCTTGTCAGTGAGCAGGGTGGACCCATCGGCACTGAGCAGTGGTGATGTTCCAGAGGACTGTGGCCTGTAGATGGTCTTCAGGGCATCATAGAAACACTTGGAGTGTTTGCTATCAGCGTACTTCTGGATCTCATCTGCCTTTCTGCTGAGCCAGGAGTCTTGCATCCCTCTGAGCTTTGCTTTCACCTTGCTTTTGATAGAGTTGTAGGCTACTTTCTTGGAGATGGATGTATTGTCTTGCTGGAGAGATCTGAAGGCTTCATGCTTCTTATCCAACAGCTTCTGAATGTCTTCATCATTATCATCAAACCAGTCCGGGTGTTTGTGTGTGTTCAGGTCCAAATGAGCAAGAGCAGTGTTGTAGACCACATCCCTAAAGGCTGCCCAGTCCTGTCCTGCACCACTGGTGCCAAATCTGAGTTGGTCAAGCTTACTGTTGAGGTCCTCACCTAGGTTCTGGTGCACTTAGTGCCGTTCTAACAGCTGACATTCAGGTGCCTATTGGTCTTTTTCCCCTGTGGGCACCACCTATGCTGAATGTGCATGTTGAGTTTCGAGAGGATGAGTCTGTGGTCTGTCTAGCAGTCTGTGCCACACATGGCCTTAGTCACTCTAACATCCTGCCTATCCCTACTCCTTACTATGACATAATCAATGAGATGTCACTGCTTGCTGTGTGGATGCATCTAGGACTTCTTGTTATGGTTGGGTAGGCAGAATAATGTGTTTGTGATCAACAGGTCATGAGCTTTGCAGGTCTGCAGAACTAGCTGACCATTGCTGTTGCTTTTGCCAACTCCATTCCTCCTAATGACACCCTCCTATGTTTGGTAGTCTGCAACAACTATGGCATTGAAGTCACCTAAGATGACGGGCTTATCCACCATGGGCACAGATGCTATGAGGGACTCCAAGTCTTCATAAAACTTGTTTTTAATTTCCTCTGGATTTGTCATGGTGGGAAAATATACACTGATGAAGGTGGTGTGGTGCTTTCCTTTGAGGGGGGGCCACAGAGACATGAGTCAGTCATTGAATCCTTTTGGGAGGCTGGCTAATATGCTGATCAGATTAGATCTGATGGTGAAACTCACTCTGGCTTCACAGCATTCGTTGCTACTGGGGCCACTCCAGAAAAAAGTATAACCGGCTTTAACTTTTGTCAGCTGGCCTACATCTGCGAACCTGGTCTTGCTGAAGGCTGCTATCTGGATGTTGTACCCACTGAGTTCTCTTGCAACAAGTGCTGTCTGTCTCAGGTCTGTCTGTTTTGGAAGTATCCATGAGCATGTGCACATTCCATGTGCCAATGGTGAGCAAAGTCACCAATGTTATTTTCTTTGTGATTCAACCACAAGGTTGCGATCCCTGTCTGCTGCAGCAAGCAGGCCAGAGGTAGGATGAAGAAGGCTATGTTTAGGGAACCTTTCCTAGCCCCTTCCTCAGACCATGGAAGTGAGCAGGGTGATCCTAAATAGGGCTGCTCAGACACCCAGAGGACTGCCGAACTCCACTGCTGCTTCTGTCCAGTAGAGAAAAACCCATTGCCCTGGGCTGCCTGTGAGTGAGGTTGTGGCTATAGCTTCCAGTGTATCTGCACCTGCTGCTTCATCATTCACCCATCACCACAGGACTTGGTGGGGGTAAAGTCTTGACTTGTGCATGAATTAGATTATAGTGAGAGAGAGTTGCACAAATCGTCAGTCTTATTCTCTCGTCCCAGTCTATCTTGATCCAGTGGCAGGCCATAGTCAAGATGACTGGAGATAGGACAGGATGCAGTGGATGGCCAACAGTGTCCTAATGTGTCTCACTGTGCCCTATTTGTGATCCACATCACTTTGCTGAGTCCACTTTCCTGCCCTTTGAATCAGTCTGGTGATTTCCACTGCTCAGTCCACCGGATCCACTCTTTGCATGGATAGGAAGACAAGCCCTGACTCACCGTGGGTTACAAACCTGTCTGCTACCCTCACTTGGTTTTGCTGGCTAGTTGAAGCTGTTGCCCGGGGTGTGGCTGCTGTAGCATGCAGACAGCTATGAGGAACCACAGGTGAGAGCTGAGTGTCAGGTGAGGACCACGGCTGATGAACTACTCTGAAGAGCATGACATGTTCACCCATCAGAGGTACTACCTCTCCCTGGCACCCCAAACAGATACAATATACATACACATACATATATATATATATATATATATATATATATATATATATATATATATATATATATATATATATATATATATTTATACACACATACACACACACACACACACACACACACACACACACACACACACACACACACACACATATATATATATATATATATATATATATATATATATATATATATAGATATATATACACACACACACACACACACATAACTATACACACACATATATATATATATATATATATATATATATATATATATATATATATATATATATATATATATATAATTGTAGTAACTCTGTTGCTGCAGATCATCAGGCAAATGACAAATGAAAGAAAAATACTCTTAAAAGGTAAAGCACAACTTGCACAATTACAATATTGCAGTAAAATTGCAATCACTTCTCATCATGGAGCATGTAGACATCTGTACAGTTACTGTCATGTAGATAAAAAAACAAAGAGTGCACCATGGCAGTGCAGTGCTTCCACATATATACAGATCAGCAACTTCACAAGAAAGGACAAAGCATGGAGGTATCACAACTTATATAAAAAAGAAACCATTTTTTATGGCAAACTTCCTACTGTTAAGTGACATCTTAGCAAAATTTCAAGCTCCAAAAATCATGAGAACAACACTTCCAATGCAGAATTGTTCACAAAAAACAAGTATTATTATTTAATGGCTGCATAGAGACAAATGTATCTAACCAGAATAAACACATGATAAACTCAAAAAACAAGTTACCCAGGTGGAATCCAAACATCAATAGGTTGTATAACAGAAACAAAATAATCAAGGCAAAAATTAGAAAATGCAATGCCCAGGAATGTAAAAACTCCCTCAACAATCTAAGCAAGCCAATCTGTGTATGCCTAGTCATTCTTCAGCAATGTCCAGAATCTCAAAGGCAATACAGATAGCAATGTGATAAATTAAATTTAAATGGAGCCAACTATACTGATACAGAAGATATAGCAAATCTACTGGCTGACAAATTTAGCTCCAGTTTTACCCCCGCATTTCACATGACATCCCTCACAAAATAACCTCAACTATAACTCCTTCAACTATCACTAGAGAAAAAGTCTTTAATGCACTCTGCAAGGCCAAGAACACTGCCTTAACGGGCCACACTAGTATCGCAGAATGCTTTCTTAATAGCATGAAACATGACCTATCAGGACCAATAGAATTACTATTTAACCATATCCTACAGATAGAATTTTTACCAAGTTATTGGAGGACTGCAACTGTTATCTCTCTGCACAATGTCTGGCCATCTACATACCCAAGAATTTACAGACCCATTAGTCTTTCTAGCATTATATGCAAATACACTGAAAGCATTATCATGGAAGTGATAAACAATGACAATGAAATCCTTCAGACACTGGATCCAACCCAGTTTGGCTTCTTCAAGGGCAGGTCACGCCTAGTTAGCCTGGTGTTCTTTTTCATGAAGGTCACCGAAGCAATGGATGAGAGCAAAATGGCGCATACTGCTTAATTTAGCCTGGCTAAATCATTCAGCACTGTTTTCCATGTGGGTTTCATAGACAAACTTATGAAATTAAGCATGAACTCCTATGTCATCCAATGGAGAGGCAGCTAGCACACAAATAAGATCCAAGTAGTTATAAGTCAGTATACCGCTAAACAGAGGCCATTCACTAGCAGAGTCCCCCAAGGCTTGTTGTTGGGGCTTTTATTTATTTATTTTTGGCATCGACTTCTCTGAATTTAAGGCCAACATCAAGGGACTTTGGCCAAGCAAGTTTGCTGACAACTGCAATCTAGGCCCTGTCATAGAATCTACCTAAGACAAAGATATCCTCCAGGAAGGTCTGACCCAGACTAATAACTAGTTTCAGAGCCATTGTCTTAAACTCAGTACCAAGAAATGCATAACAGTATCCTATAGGAAGATGGCTAACCCTGGAAACTACCACATTTGATAATTCAGTCGTAAGAGTAGACCCAGTCTGGTCATGGATTTGGGAACACATGTAGACTGTAACCTGGTCTTTAACCACCATATTTCTACTGTAGTAATGACATCATCCATGGGTATTCAGTTTTCAACAGTCCAGTAATTGAATACAATGCCCATTTCAGTATGTACCTGACTAGGAATATGCAGCAACTGGAGCATCCATAGGTGTTCCTAGCAAAATGAATACAGGGTACAAACAACATGTCCTACATGGACTGCCTCAAAGACGTATCCCTATACCTGGTCTGGGGTCTATATTAGAACATCAAACTATCAAAATTTCGAGTGTTCTAATATCGAGCCCAATTAATCGAAAATTTAAAACATCGAACATACAGAATAGCAAATTTTGTCCTAGGGAAAAAATTTGCTGTTCCAAAACACATACACGCAACACAAGCACACCAAACAAACAGCAATCCACACACATACACCTAAACTCTTACACCTAACCCTACACTAAACTATACATACACCAATAACTATCCACTTACCTTAACCCAAACGCTAATCCTAAGGTCCGTCGCTATCGCACAGTCACCTCACCTGCACCCTAACCCTAACTCACCTACCCGACCCTAGCCCTCATGTCCACACAATCGCACACTTACCTAACCCACACCCTAACCCTGACTCACCTAACCCACCCGAACACTCATGTCCACACAATCGCACACTTACCTGAACCCGACCCATAATTTTCCACCACAGCGCTAAAAATACCAAAGCAACAGAAACGGACAACCAAATTCTTTGCCTAGGAAAAAATTTGGTTTTCTGTTTCTTTGATATTTTCAGCATTTGCTGAAAACGGGTCGATATTAGAACACTCGAAATTTTGAAAGTTCGGTGTTCTAATATAGACCCCCTGGTCTGCTACAGATTACTGAGAGGTAATCTATGTGTAGCCTAGCGAGCTTACTCTGATCCCACTATAATGGACCTACTGCCCATCTGCAAAACAAGTACCATCAGAATTACACAATCTAGGGACGTAAACAAAACATAAATAGGGCATGTCTGAGGTATAAGTATGTGTCTCAGAGACTACATGTTCCCTGAAACAGGCTTTCCTTCCATGTGAAGTAGAGTTCTTCCTTAACCTAGTGCAAGCATAAATTGAACCAGTGGATAGTAAACAACAAATTTACCCCTGGTCTGTCACCTATGCCTTTAATAGAGAGAAGCTGCCAATAAATGCTGGACAACCCATACCCAGGCTATACACACATATATGTTATATATGTGTGTGTGTGTGTGTGTGTGTGTGTGTGTGTGTGTGTGTGTGTGTGTGTGTGTGTGTGTGTGTGTGTGTGTGTGTGTGTGTGTGTGTGTGTGTGTGTGTGTGTGTGTGTATATATATATATATATATATATATATATATATATATATATATATATATATATATATATATGTATGTATATACATTTAGGAAGCATGGCTAGGCTTAAAATGTCCCCCTGGGTCATAAGTTTAGTAATCACCTATGAAGCTATTGTGTGTATGTGTGAGAGAGAGAATGAGTGAGAGAGAGAGAGAGAGAGAGACAGACAGAGAGAGAGATAGACAGAGGGAATACAAACAAAAACATTCTGAGCATAGAAGCTTTGATGAATTTGACTCATCCATTATCCTTGCATGGAATCTGCATTTGAAAACTTATTAGCCTCCCCTAACTAGTTTTACATGTTTGTATGTTTGCAAATTAATTTAGATTTTGCACATTCCTCGAATGCCCTCTGTCCTGTTATTCCCATCTTGTATGACTCTGAGTATATTTCTCCTGCAGTCAATTAAATAAAAATAATTAACCATGAAATTTAGTAAGTATTAATAGCCAAGAGGGAGACAGGAAAGATTAGTAGTTATAAAGCAGCCTATTAGGTGTATGTGTGTATCTGTGTTGTATGTTGTTTGTGTGTGTGTGTGTGTGTGTGTGTGTGTGTGTGTGTGTGTGTGTGTGTGTGTGTGTGTGTGTGTGTGTATGCATGAGTGTGCACAGACACTTGTGTGTGCATGTTTGTATACACATATGTGTATGTCTTGTGTGTGTATGTCTGTTTCTGTAATTGTTTGCTTTTGTGTGTATGTGGGTGCACACTGCAGTCAACTGGCTACATGCCTAGGATTAGTTTTCTGTCTATCTGTCTCTTTCTGTATGCTGAATGTACGAATATCCCCAGGCACTCATTGACTATCAATAATATAAAGAAAATAGTGGAAAATTAAAAAAAAAAAAATTATTTTTTAAGAGCTCAGGATACATGATCAAATAAGATCGTATAACTTTTTGTGGATACATTAGCTATGAGCTTAATACATTCTAAATGTAATTACATACATTAATAATTTTACATTTATCCTTTTATAGAACGCCATTCAACACCTCCGCAAACTTTCCCACTTCATTGATCATTTTCAAATGATCCAAAAAAAGACACAGAGCTGTTAGCGCAAAACTTTCCCACACTGCACAGAGTGAATTTGTGTGATGAGGGGCATGTGCAGGATGTGTATGATTTACAAACACAAGCTCAGCAAAACAGGTAGCCTAGCAGCTCTGTAACAGTGGTATATGCTAATGCTCATATAACAGCATGGTAGTTAGCAACATGATTGAATGAGCATCTTGGGGTATGCTACTAAGGCAAAACAAGATGGCAGAGTGATTCCTAAACATGTAAGTGCCATGCAATGGTCCTGTACCCACTGCATATTTGAACTCAGACGAATGTCTGTACTCATGGTTATGGGTTTTAAACAATGTTAAAGTTGCCGCACCCTACCCAATATACTAATATACCTTCCCATCATTGTCCAGCTTATACTTTGATGAACAGCTACAATACCACTTAAATTCAGGCATACTTGAGAGTTTTAGCTGTGGCAGATTCAGATAATGCAACAACTGTCTGTGGTTACCCTCACACTTGCATCAAGCAAATTAACCAGGCTGGGCATGATGCTTGTACTGAGCAGGGCTCAATACATTATAATTTCTGAATCACTTAACATGCACAAGAAGAAAACTGTTAAATGTTGAGCACAATGATGTGAACACATCTGGATTTCTGTGGGTAGCACCACACATGTGCTGTCCAGGCTGTGTCTCCCCCCGGCGGGGGGGGGGGCAATTCCATTTATATCCTTATATAAATGGAATTGCTGTTGTGCCTTCTTTCTTTTTTTTTTACTCAAATAATTTTTATTTTGAACATTGTTACACAATAAATGAATACTTATTACAATATGCTATCATATTACTTAATTAATTAACTATATACAAATTTACAATCAGCCTGACTTATGAAAAAATAAATGATAATAGGTTATATATAAGTAATTATATTAAACTTACAAAGTGAGAATTTCAAGAGGAGGTTAGATCCATTTGTAAAGTGTCAATCAATGTTAAAACTTTTTTCCAAGGATTATTAATTAATGGTCTAGGAAATATTCTTAATTTCTTGGTGTTGACTTCCATTAAAGCCGTCTTCTTCAGCAAACACAGAAATTCTTTTCTGCTAGGTACAGTGGTAGTTCTACATCTCTTAGTTATGCATTTCCTAGCTATGGCTAGTATTGTGTAAACCACATAGAGGTTTGTTTTATTTAGAAAAAATCTTCAGTTACATTCAGCAGTATTAAAGCTTTAGTCATCACAAAATTATCTGTATAAATTGCCTGCATGAAGTTAACATTTTCCCAAAAGGGCTTTATTTTTATACATTCATAGAAAATGTGAGACCAATCAGCTTTATCAACCTGTTGACATCTCCAACAAACCCCATTACTAGAAGGATTGATTTTGAAACTTTATCTGGAGTTAAGAAGGCTCTATGGAGGAATTTCCAGGTAAATATTCTCCAATAATGAGAACAAGAGGTCAATTTTACTGAAAGTAACATGTCTGATTTATTCTCTGAGGTTAATTGAATCGAATACTTTTTAGTAATGAATTGCCATTATGCAGATTTGAGTAATGTTTTGTAATTTTTTATTAACTTATATAAATATGAAGTTCCATTTTCCAAGTTGTCATTATTATATATAATTCCAAACAATCTGATTATGAATTTAGGTGGAGTTGGGAATGAATAATTATTTATTATCCTACATAGATCCTTGGAGTATTTCAATATATTCTAAAGTATTAACCATTAATGTGGGTTCAATTTATAAGTTGACATCATATGTTGTATATCCAATACTTGTTGATTTTTTTATACAATGTAACTAACAAATCAATGTTTTCTGTTCCCAAGAGGGGACCATATCTCTGTGTATTATATCTGGGAAGTTATTAGTAATGCTGAAGGGAATTAGTGTTGTAAACCAAACCTTAATCTATATTCATATTTATAAATTTCCTAAAGTGGTCAAATAAATGATTTATTAGATTTGTTCTGGTTAGTCTAGTTGTATTATATTGTAAATTTAAAGTCAATGAGTACCATATAGCATTATTCTTATTGATAGTAATAGTATTTTTAAGTAATTTATTTTCATTTATTATTATAATTTTATGTAATAGTTTCCAGTTTGATGAATAACTAGGATTAATCCATTCAATCACTCTTTTAAGTAAAGAAGTTCTTATATATGATTCAATGTCTGGAAAATGTATTCCTGCCTGATCCCATTGTCTAATATGATGAGTGTATGCAATTTTATTTATTTTGTGATACCATAAGAACTTTAAGAGTATTGCTGTTATTTTCTTAAGATATGTTTTCTCAGGAATTAACAAAGTAGCTTGTATTACATACAATATTTTGGAAAGAAGAACCCTTTTGATCAGCTGTAGTCTATCCTCAAAAACTATGAATAGGTTGTTATATCTGTGGACAAGACTAACTATTGTATCCATGCCCCTTTTATAGTTAATATTATATCTTGTATATTCTCGCTCAGAACTATCCCCAGGTATTTTAATGTTGTTACTTGTTCACCTATGATATGATTCTTATCTATTTGTATCTCATTTTTTTATTTAATAATAAATATTTGGATTTTTGGTTATTAAAATGAAGCCCTGAGATCTTATGAAATTTCTCTATCACAGTATCCAGCTCATCTAAGACTTCTTTTGAATTCAGTAATGTAAGAAGAATATCGTTGGTGAAGAGCATGATCTTAGAGTTATATTGTCCAAATATATTTATTCCTTTTATCTTTGGGTAATTTTGTATTGATATGGCCAATAAGTCTATAGCCAATGCAAATAAAATGGGTGACATAGGACAACCTTGCTTAGTATCTCATGTAATTTGTATTGCCTCTGAAGTGAAGGGTCCTATTTTAACATAAGCTAAGTTGTTTTCATAAACTTTTTTAATGAATGTAATGAAGGAGGGGGGAAACTAATATGCTTCAAGAATTTTGAATAAATAATCCCAATTTAGGGAATCAAATGCGTATTCAATATCCAATCAGATTATCAATGCTTCTGTATTTTCTTTATTTAAATAGTCTATTGATGTCAATATTCTTTTAAAGTTGTCATGTGTGTGTCTATTTTGGATGAACCCAGTTTGATCATTATTAATTATTTTGTGCAATTGATTTTTTATTCTACTTACCAGGATAGACATAAATATTTTATAATCAATATTTAACAATGAAATTGTCCTATATGAACTACAACAACTAACTTCTTTATTTTCTTTTAAAATGGGCATGATTAAAGAGTATCTCCATGAAGGGGGAATTATTGCTTGAATTTTTATTTCAATTAGTGTTTTATGTAGCAATGAGGTTAAATTTTTGGGAAATAATTTATAAATTTCTGAGATTAAACCATCCATTCCAGGACACTTACCAGATTTAGTTTCTTTGATTTTATCTACAACTTCTTTGTGTGTAATGGATTTTTGCAAATTCTTTTTTAAACTTCCAGGGATAGGTTTAATATTAAATATCATATTTCCTAAGTTGAAATCATCTGTTGTAGTATTCTCACTTTTATTGTGATTTCTATAATGACACTTAAAAGCATCTAGTATATCTCCTATTTCTGAGACTTTCTTACCTTTTCCTTCATGTAAGATATTACTTATAGAGTTAACTTTAGATTGCATTTTCATTTTAACACATAAATTATGTAAATGTTTTGAAGAGGTTGCATAAGAATTTAACTTTAACCTTTCCATGGCTATATTAGTTTTATGATTTAATATTTTGTTATATCTTTTATTTAAGTCTTCTATTTTCTTCTTATTTTCGATCAAATCTAGGGATTTTTGGGACTTATGTAATGTGAGTTTCTTTTTTAATTCTTGTAGTTCTGATTCTCATTCTTTGATTCTATTTTTATACCAAACAGTAGCTTTTCCATAAATATAAGCTTTACGTGAATCCCAAACCATTACTATGTTCACTTCTGAACTGTAGTTTAGATCTATACAGAAATTAAGTTCATTCACTAAACATTGTTTAAAATATTTTATTTTTGTAATGTATGCAGGAATTCTGGATATGAATGATAGTGGTTTAAAATTTATTTGCATTTTTAGAAGCAATGAATTATGGTCTGATAGAGGGCATGGGATTATTGACAAAGAGGTAATTTTTGTTTGAAGATCTTGAGAGATTTATATATTATCTATCCTGGTTTGAGTGCCAAATCTGTAATCTTGGTGAGAGTATAGTAATGAGTTGTTATCTTTAAGATTAAAGGTATCTATCAAATTTTGAGTCTTGGACCATGTTTTTAATAGTTTTGCAACAGTTGTTAAACGCGGAGATTTTTTATTAGTTGTTTCTGAAGTATCAGTAATACAGTTAAAATCCCTTCTTATTATTAAATTACCTTTGGATATATTTATGATTTGGTCTAGATGTTTTTTAACTGTTCCTATCCCAATACCAGGGAACCAGTATAGGTTTACTAGTGTCCATAATCTATTATTATACTTCAAAATGACTATAGCTATAAGACCGTCATTGTCTACATAAGTATGTAATACTTCAGGGATTAAGGAATTCTTTCTCCATAAAATAGTTACTCCCTTCTTCTTAGATTTAAATTTAGAGCATGCTAAGGTCATATAATCACATGGGTTCCATATGAAAATATCATTGTTTTTGAAATTAGTTTCCTGTAGAAAAATTATTTGAGCTCTGTTTAGCTTTAGGTATGTTAATAAGTTAGATCTTTTATTTGGACTATTTAGGCTATTAATATTTAAAGATAATAAAAAAAGGTTCATGTCAAATGTAAATAAACTTTAAAGATGTTTTTATGTTTCCCTAGACCATCTCCTCTTTTTAAAAAGAAATTATCAACCTGTAAATATTCATCAATCTCAATAGAGCTTGTTATCATGAAAGTGGTCAACATATTTGATTCAGGCTTGAAAAAATTAATTAACTTCTGTAAAACTAAAGTAAGTAGTAACGTTATACTAATTTGAAAATTAATCCCTACCCACCATGGAATGAAATACATTCCTAGTCTGACAGATAAATACATCTGAAGAACTAACATTCTGTCTTCCATTTTCCATTCACTAGAGTCCATATATACACTGTTAATATTAAAGAAGTCTATTAAAATAGTTATTATTGTGATTTAATAAACAATCAGTAGCAGAAATAGTTGCTATATACATTATCCTCTATGATTACCAACTGTACATATAAACATATTTATAGGTTCAAAGGTCCATAGGTAGGTACTAGGCTATTGACCCTATGGCCTATATAAGCCTAGCCAAATGGTACCCTGACTTTTGCCACCCAACAAAATTATTTTCCTGTGCCCCTGTCAAGCAGAGCCACAGAAGTGATCCCCGGGGTGAATTTCCTATCTCCCATCCAGTCGTCAAGATTTTTCTTGAAGAGTGCTAATAAGGAGCTTTGTTTGATATAGATAGGTAGTTGGTTGCAGAATATGGGAAGTCTCTGGGACAGGAATCTATCCCCCCAGCATGTTCTGTTTATTGTGGTGACAAGGTTTAGGTCCCTAGAGTGTGTAGCTTGGAGGGACTGGGATTTCTTTAAGTGGAGCATGTCCAACAGCTCTGGGTTTGACATAGCTTTGTATGTTAGGCAGAGATTGCCTCTGAGTAAGCAATATGCGACAGAGTAAAGCTGGAGTTTTTTGAGACGGTCTACATAGGGCATCTGTTTGAGGCCGGTAATCTTCTTTGTAAGGTATTTCTGTGGCCTTTCCAGTTGTTGTAGATGTCTTGTGAGGTACATACCAAAAGGGGTGTTGTACTCTATAATGGGTCTAATGAGTGACAAGTAGAGGCGAACAATGACCTCTTTTTTCCTGGATGAGAAACCTTTTGTGATGAGGTGTGCCATGTAGAAGGATTTCCTGACGACTGTGGCGATGTCATTATCAAAGGAGAGACTACTGTCCACCTGTGTCCTAAGGTCTTTTATCACACTTTTGGTGTTAAGTAGACTATTGCCTATGTGGTAGTTCATGGGTACAGAGTTTTTACCAAAGGGGATGACAATGCACTTTTTGGCATTGAGCTTGAGGCCATGGCTTTGACACCAGGCATCTGGCTCAGTGAGGCCCTTTTGTAAGATGTCCACATTGTTAGGAGTTTTGATTATGGCAACTAGTTTGCAGTCATCTGCGAACTTCATTAGCCAAAGATCTTCTGTATTAGCCTGTACTTCAGAGAAGTAGATATCAAACAGGAGAGGACCTAGGACTGAACCCTGTGGTACTCCACTTGTCACTGGTCTGAAGTTGGATTTAGAGTTTGCTACTTTCACAGTGTGGGTTCTGTCAGTGAGCCAGTTGGCAACCCATCTTGTGACATAGGGATTTATACCTAGTTTACATACAAATGATTCTGCTTGTATACATTTGTTTGAGTCAATCTCTGTATCCATATTGGATGTAATAACCTTTTATTTGAGGAACACAATCCTTTGTTATTTTATTTATTTTACATTTGTTGACCGGGCTAGTCTAACTGGATATATGTCCATTTTCAGTAGAGGCCCAGGGAGAAAAGTTCCACGTGAAAGACACTAACAAAGAGAACACTTAACTTCAGTTACAGATTATTTGTCAGATAAAAACAGGTGTTACAAGGTAACTTTAGCATGCATGATAGGTAAAAATAGAACAAATGAGATGAATTACCCCCCACCCTTTGGATGAACATTTTTTTTTTTTTTTTAACCAAGAAGAAAAAGTATTCAGAAAAATGTAGGGGATTCCCAAATCAAAGTTTTGAGCAAGGCACAGGAGAACAGACTAGTTATAAACAGACTAGGGGAAATTAGTTGAGGGGCTCGTGCGACCTGTAGTCTAAAAAGCTTCATTTAAATCACGAGCCATTGTTTAAAATTCCTACACATATATACTTGCAACAACAATAAAGAAAAGCATAGACTGGAAAGTTACTTCCTATGGCAGACAATCATAGATTTTATATATAGGTCATTAAATGGACTTTATGAATTATTTCAAAACCTAAGTATAACCCTTAATCATCTTATATGTAACAGATGTTTCAATTTTGTTATGTAAAGTTTCCAGAAAAGCGTATGTAGTTGACTGTACTAAATGATTACAGCACTAAAAAATGTTCTTTATGTTTATGCTTCAAACATCCTACTTTAAAACTTTTAGTTCTCATTTAAAGAATAAACTGACTAAACATTTCTACTTCTTTCCCATGCAGTATATTCATGTTTAAACTGGTAGTGCATTAGTATCCAATCATGTGCTTTCATGTTTGTTGCTATGACAATGATAAACAAGTCAATGGCTGAAGGAAAATTTCTAACAAGCCTCATAGCTTGTGCGACCTGTAGTCTAAAAAGCTTCATTTAAATCATGAGCCGTTGTTTCCCTGCTCAAACAATACAGCAAGAGAAATTAACAGTAATATAATAACCCCCCCCCCCATTGTTCTTTATTCCTAACAATGAGTTCAAACAGTTTTTAATAGAGGGCCACTGGGTTAGCCTCAACCCACATCTCAAAACAAGTCAAACATCTCTTCTCCTGAACAAGACATACACTGCTCTGCCACCCAGACAAGCGGGACATAGCACAGCTTCAAAGCAAAGAATACTATACTCTCTTTTTCATTCATGTACCATAGCTTGTTTCACCTACTAAAAAGCACACAAACTCTTTCACTTGACCTTGACCTTCAAGCAAAGCATATATCAACACCAACTATATAACAGGAGTGTCTGTACTCACCCATGAAACATCTCCCAATGGCAAAACCAACCATCTCCCAGAACAGTTTTACATCTTCAATGGCACACAAAACCACTGTCTGCTTGGCCGTCAACTGAGAGCTCCTGAGAAGACCTAAAGTAGGCAGCAGCACGACATTATAAGCAAGCATCACTTTGACACGAATGTGATTACAACGATCCTATTCCAGTGCTTTCCCATTTACTCCGGTCACTGTTGAGTCTATTTTATGTTGCCCCAACAATATCTGTGCACATCACAATTGCACCGCTCAACCAGTTGCAGAAACAATTCACATCCATTATAGACTCACAAAATACATTGCAAAATGAACATTGCAAATTTGGCAAATAGTTTCAATGGATTTAAAGGGATACACTAACCAGCGACTAGTTTTTTTTTTTTTTTTCTTCAATCAAGGTATATTTCAGTGAGAAGCCAGCATATGTAAGAGATAAAGCAATAAGAATGGGACCAGCAATTAAGTATTACAAGGCTATAAGCAGATTTATTAACTTTAATAATGATGGGTGTATTAGTAACTATGCCATGCTGTCACTTCTTGATATATATTTAGAAACAGGAATGAGAGAGAAAAAAGGAAATAAAAGCAAGAGAGGTATATACAAGATAAGAAACCATGATGAAAGCTAAAGAAATATCAGGAAGAAATTATATTGACTGATATATGTCTAAATGTATAGCTCATTCATAAAAGATATAGGAACATATATCTCCTGTACATGTGTAGTCTAAATATTCATGAGCTTAGAAATTTTGTAGATATTAAGTCCTTTTAAAGATTTAGTAATTATTTTGTAGTTGATACTTTGAAAGATTTTACAGATGTAGGTACTTTAGATTCAGTCTTCTGCAGTCCAACCATTTTTGTCAGTAGTTCTCTTCAGGGACAAGGATGCCCATTCCATATAATCTGAGATGGTTATAATGTTATTGTTTTGAATGAATTGTAGGGCTTCTTCCAGAGTGTTGAAGGTTCTCATCTCACTTAGGTGCAGTATTTTGATTTTTGCAGGAAAAGCTATTTGAGCTTTAATATTATTCTGTTTTAGAGTTTTTATTAGTGGCCATACCTTTTTTCTCTATTTCAGCACTTTAGTGGAGTAGTCATTATCAGATCTTATTATATTCTGGTTGTATTTTATAGGACTTTTCCTTCAAGCTGTTTTTAACACCAGTTCTTTTTTCATGAAAGATAAACATTTTATTATAATTGATCTTGGTGGCATAGAGGATGATGATGAGGTTATTGTTGGAGTTTTATTTCCCAGAGCATGATGAGCCCTTTCTATTCCAAAGGAAAAACCGTCTTCACAATTTAGAATCTCTGGAATGCAAGAATTTAAGAAAGATATAATGTCCCCTCCTGTTTTCTTAGGTAAACCAAAAATCCTGATGTTTGTTCTTCTCTCTCTATTTTCAAGATCATCTAGTTTGTTAGAGAGCCAGGTATTTTCCTTCAGGAGGTTTCTCTTCTTTAAGCCTTTGATCAATGTCAGTCACAGAAGTTTCAATGGTGGTTAACTTTGACTGGTGTTGCTGCAGTATTTCTCTGAAGACTTCTGTTTGTTTTTGAGAGTTTACTTCTAGGTTCTGTAGATTAACCTTAACATCATCCATTTTTGTTGATAATTATTGTAATGTGGTGGTTACCAGTTATAGTTCCTTTTTAGTGTTAAGTCAGCATGAGAATTCTTTAAGTTACTGATCCCTCCATTTGCTATGTATAGACTCCTGAGTAATTTGACAGGAAATTTCTTTTCGAGATCCACCAAAATTTGTATTTAGTTACTTTGGTATATTAACTAAATATTTGTAGTAGTTTTGTTAGTAATAGATAATTTAATTTCCTGAATTAAATACTAGTTTATGGAGCTCCAAAAAATGCTGCCTTCAGTTAGTCATCCGGGCTCCTCCCCTCGCGCCTTCTTTTTTAATAGCAAACACGGTAATATTGGATTTCCTTATTTCACATCTTAAAGTTCCACTGAGAAACATAATAAAACAGTGCCTTTATTGTCCTAGCCCACCAACCATTTCACAAAAAAGAAGCACTTAAATGTCCACCAGTGCACAGAAGATTGTATGCATGAGAACTGCTTTGAGAGATAATTTTCTGCCATTTTCCTGTGAAGACAATTTGGTGAAGATCTGGGACAGACAGGAAGAAGGTAAGAGGAAATAAGAGCATCCAGCAAAGGTGGGAATGGATTGTGTAAGAGAAGATCTGTGACAGTCAGGCATGAGTAGTAAAGAAGGCAGGAGTGTGGCATTCAATCAAGAGAGATAGAGACAGTTAACACAATAGTCTGACCCATTGTAGAAAATGGGAAAAGGGGAATGATGATGGTAGAAATCAAAACAAATACCAACAAAAACACTAATTGAAAAACAGATCCAAAAATAGGTACTGCTGGTGAAAGTAGATACCACAAATGTATTTAAGCTTGTGTAATGTACAATATGTTTTTTCATTTGTGTGCAACAGACTTCACCAGAATCTAGAATACACACATCAAATGCTGCTTTTAAATGATTCTACCCCTAACATAAAACACCAGTAATTGGCTCTTAAAGGTATAACACTCAAATAAAATTTTCCAAAGGTATTATATATATTAAAAATCAATAATGCTAAATATAAACATGCAAAAATCAGCTTAGTTTAAATAACTAACCTAGCATATGTTTATTTTAAAATACAACATAAAAAATGTTTTACTCCAAAAAGCAGACAAAAACAAGACAGAATGCTAATATCTATTAGCCCTTGGTTTTAGCACTGGCACTAGGGACAGGTTATCATTAATCCTCGGATAGTCTGGGCATCCAACTTTACTTGCCACCACTATGCCCCCCTCTTGGGTTAGGTTTCACTTTTGCTAATATACAAAATATAGACCCTTTGTGGTTAGAATAATTAATGAAATGTCTATATAAAGCGTTGTTAATGTTTTTTGGTCCTATTTCATAGCCATGTTCATAAATTCACTTTTTAGCACACCTCTCTGTCTTTCTGACATAAAAAAGCTGGGCGTGTATTACAGGTAGCTAAATAGACTACTGCTTTACTAGTGCAGTTTCCATATCTACGTTATATAGTTGTTTTAGCTGCATCTTTCAAGTAAACAATGGGTTGTTTCAAAATATGTTACATTGCACACAGCTGCCACATTTTTTCATAGCCTTGTATCCCTTACAGTTGAGTTGTTTTCCAAAATATTCCTTAAACTGGGTGGCCATTTATAGCTGAACAGAGGTGGGTTGCCCACAACTTCTTTCACTTTTTCATCACAACTTCTTTCACTTTTTAATCAGATGTCAAAAGTGCCCGATATTTTTCAACCGCATTTTGAATAATAGTGGATCCTGCACTATACTCTAGAACAAAGACCCTTGTCAATTCTCTCTTATCAGTGTGTTCACCTACAATATTCTCTCCATCTCTACTGATATTTCCTGAGGGTGTATATGTATTGTTGCGGCTCACATCTGTTAAACCTTTTTCCAATAAAGGTTCATATTTATTCCCCCAGTTGTTCTTAACATAATCACTAATATTCTTTATCAGTGAATAGGGGTAGTCCCTTTCTAAAAACATTTTCTCGAGTTTTTTTTTCCTTTCCGATCAAATATATATATCTGGATACCATCCTAGCCAACTTAATGAGTTTGCTTTTCAACAAACTCTTCTTTTGGAAGAGAGGGTGAGCACTGCCAAAAGGGAGGTAGTTGTTAGAGAAGGTAGGTTTGCAGTATGCAAAAGCATGATTGTTCTTAGTAAGGGTAGCATACAAATAGTTAATGGTATCTTTTCCTATTTGTTGTATAAATCTTAAGACATGGGAAGAGTTGTTTATGTATTCCCTAAAATTTTCAATTTGCAAGGTATCTCCACCACATAAAATAAAAATATAATTCAGGAACCTCAGATATCATTTTATATGTGATTATAGTAATATGCTCATTGAGCCCAGGTGGATAATCAGCAGCTAGTCTTAACTGCCACAATAACTCTTTCTTATATAATGCATTTTGCCAATCCCCACCCCTTATCTCAACAGTTACAAATTCAAGTATGCCAGACTTGAAGCATAGATAACCATCACATATAATGCAATACTTATATAAAACATTAGTATCTTTTTTTATTTTTAATATCATAGAGATGCTCATATATTCTAGTTTTAAACATTCTCTCTGTTTTACCTACATAGAAGGAAGAATAGGAGCTGCAGATGGCTATATATACTAACTTATTGGAACAACAACTACCACTTTTTAAGAAAACATGACTTTTGTTTTTATTGTCAAGGGAGATAGAAGAATCTTGCAATATATATGAACAATAGGAACACCTCCCACATGGTCTACTTCCACATCTTTTATCATGTTTAGTACTGCAACTACTCCCTGTCTCTAATAAAGACTTAAAGTTAAACCCCACCTTCGCAGATAAAATGGGTTTATCACCCAAAGTATGAAAAACATCAGTATTGGTTTTAAAAATGTTCCAATTTCTTATCAAAATTCCTTTGATCTGGGAATATAGGGGATTATACTGCACTGCACATGCTTGCATCAAATCTAGCAATGTTTATAATGCTTGTTGCAGCTAAGTGTTTTTGTGGCAGTATTTTTGCACTAATCTTGTATTATTTTAAGGTTATGTTATGTGGATATGGTAATTTATGATGAAATTATTCATTTTATTGAAATCAATTCTTGTTTGTATACTTTAGTTTGTCCTCTTCCCACAAATGGAATTGGATGGTTTAGAACCAATGGCAGACCAGCAACTTGTATTTAAATGTAAAATTCATAATGGCAGTTTGTTCTGAAAAAGTCATACTTATTGATGAAAGCGCTTAACCTGTTTGTTTTATTATTTTTATATTAAACTAAGATTGTGGACTCGCAACGCTGTGCTCTTTTATTTTTCTTGGTTTGGTGTGAGCACTTGTAGTACCAACTTTTTTACATCATTTTATATGTCCCTGGAATGGGAAGTGTAACACGCACTAATTTTCCAATGTCAGGATAATGAGATTTGCAAAAACGGGGCACAAGCTGCCCCTATAGCCACACATTTTTTTGTGTAAAGATGCTACCTTCAAACCACACATAATTATTAACAAGCACAATTTCCATACACTCCATAATAAGCCTGATTTTTTTGGGGTCCAAAAGTTCCAAATTTAAAAATGCCGCACTAAACATGTCTAATCCCTCTTTTGGGGGTATACTGGAAAAAAAAGGTCTACTGCATCAATATTTAAAAATATGAGGTCCTTATCCCAGTACTCAGGTTAATTCTCCCCCCAAAAATCCCAAGAATCTCTAATAATGTGACTTAAGCTATTTTGAAATGGTTTTAATGCTTTATGTACATATAAGTCAAAAAGATGAGTTTTAGCACCTGCTGCTGACACAATTGGCCTAAAAGGTGATTCAGCTAGATTTTTTTTTTTTTTTGCAGTTTTGAAATTCCAAAATAAGCAGGTATTTTGGGATGCAAATTCCTTAAAACTTACATGTGTAAAGGTCCATCTCATGTTTCAATAATTCATCTTCGAGACAATAGTCTCATGTTTCTATATGAGGTGTTTAGTTCTTTGATGGAGACCCTTTCATAAACTTCATCATTCAACAGTTTTAAAATCTCCTCCTTATATTTGTGTTTAACAGATATCACCCAGCCTTGTCAAGTTTCATAAATCATGCCTGATGATCTCTCTTAGTAAGGTTACATTTCTTGTTCTTCATTTTATACTCACTATAAAACGTGTAAATATCTTGTTTTCATATGTTTGAGAAAACCTGAACAGTAGGGTTGGGGGTAGGCATAGCTGTACTTTTTTCCCTTAAATTTAAATAATGAGAATAACCAGCAAGTTTTATGTTAATTCTCTCCTGTTCAATCTACTGGTATTATAAAGCAAAGTTAATTTTCCTAATAAATAGTTTAAACTCAATCAAACTATTAGCTAGGTTGTATTTCAGAATGGGGACAAAGGTAAAACCTATTTCAAATAAAAAAAGCTCATTGGTCACCTTAAAAGAACTATAGTTGTAAAGAGCAAAGTTGTTCTGAGTAATCACTGGCATAAAAGGGCCATTAGTTTAATTTAAACTTGCCTCCAGCAACTTCTGTTTCCTCCACTCCCCCCTCTCTTGTTCTGTCTTCTTTTGAAATGCCCCCCTCTGTGAAGACTGGGAAACTCCCTGTGTGGATCTAGAAGAGAGTGAGTCCACCTGGTTAACCTCTCTAACCTGTGGAGAGGTGGAAAAATGTTGAAAGAGGATTTACCTTTGTCCCCACCCCGAAATACAACCTAGCTGATAGTTTGATTCAGCTCATACCATTTATTAGGAAAATTAACTTTGCATTACAATGCCAGCAAATTAAACAGGAGAGAAGTCATTTAAAACTTGGCTGTTATTTTAACTATTTAAATTTAAAGAAAAAAAAAGCACTGCTACACCTACTCCACACCCTACTGTTCTGGTTTTCTCAAACATATATGAGCAGGATATTTACAAGTTTTATAGGGAGGATAAAATTAAGAACAAGAAATTCAACCTTACTAAAGATAAACATAATATTTCCTGAGGGTGTATATGTATTGTTGCGGCTCACATCTGTTAAACCTTTTTCCAATAAAGGTTCATATTTATTCCCCCAGTTGTTCTTAACATAATCACTAATATTCTTTATCAGTCCCTTTCTAAAAACATTTTCTCGAGTTTTTTTTTCCTTTCCGATCAAATATATATTTTACTGGATACCATCCTAGCCAACTTAATGAGTTTGCTTTTCAACAAACTCTTCTTTTGGAAGAGAGGGTGAGCACTGCCAAAAGAGAGGTAGTTGTTAGAGAAGGTAGGTTTGCAGTATGCAAAAGCATGATTGTTCTTAGTAAGGGTAGCATACAAATAGTTAATGGTATCTTTTCCTATTTGTTGTATAAATCTTAAGACATGGGAAGAGTTGTTTATGTATTCCCTAAAATTTTCAATTTGCAAGGTATCTCCACCACATAAAATAAAAATATAATTCAGGAACCTCAGATATCATTTTATATGTGATTATAGTAATATGCTCATTGAGCCCAGGTGGATAATCAGCAGCTAGTCTTAACTGCCACAATAACTCTTTCTTGTATAATGCATTTTGCCAATCCCCACCCCTTATCTCAACAGTTACAAATTCAAGTATGCCAGACTTGAAGCATAGATAACCATCACATATAATGCAATACTTATATAAAGCATTAGTATCTTTTTTTATTTTTAATATCATAGAGATGCTCATATATTCTAGTTTTAAACATTCTCTCAGTTTTACCTACATAGAAGAAAGAATAGGAGCTGCAGATGGCTATATATACTAACTTATTGGAACAACAACTACCACTTTTTAAGAAAACATGACTTTTGTTTTTATTGTCAAGGGAGATAGAAGAATCTTGCAATATATATGAACAATAGGAACACCTCCCACATGGTCTACTTCCACATCTTTTATCATGTTTAGTACTGCAACTACTCCCTGTCTCTAATAAAGACTTAAAGTTAAACCCCACCTTCACAGAGAAAATGGGTTTATCACCCAAAGTATGAAAAACATCAGTATTGGTTTTAAAAATGTTCCAATTTCTTATCAAAATTCCTTTGATCTGGGAATATAGGGGATTATACTGCACTGCACATGCTTGCATCAAATCTAGCAATGTTTATAATGCTTGTTGCAGCTAAGTGTTTTTGTGGCAGTATTTTTGCACTAATCTTGTATTATTTTAAGGTTATGTTATGTGGATATGGTAATGTATGATGAAATTATTCATTTTATTGAAATCAATTCTTGTTTGTATACTTTAGTTTGTCCTCTTCCCACAAATGGAATTGGACGGTTTAGAACCAATGGCAGACCAGCAACTTGTATTTAAATGTAAAATTCATAATGGCAGTTTGTTCTGAAGAAGTCATACTTATTGATGAAAGCGCTTAACCTCTTTGTTTTATTATTTTTATATTAAACTAAGATTGTGGACTCGCAACGCTGTGCTCTTTTATTTTTCTTGGTTTGGTGTGAGCACTTGTAGTACCAACTTTTTTACATCATTTTATATGTCCCTGGAATGGGAAGTGTAACACGCACTAATTTTCCAATGTCAGGATAATGAGATTTGCAAAAACGGGGCACAAGCTGCCCCTATAGCCACACATTTTTTTGTGTAAAGATGCTACCTTCAAACCACACATAATTATTAACAAGCACAATTTCCATACACTCCATAATAAGCCTGATTTTTTTGGGGTCCAAAAGTTCCAAATTTAAAAATGCCGCACTAAACATGTCTAATCCCTCTTTTGGGGGTATACTGGAAAAAAAGGTCTACTGCATCAATATTTAAAAATATGAGGTCCTTATCCCAGTACTCAGGTTAATTCTCCCCCCAAAAATCCCAAGAATCTCTAATAATGTGACTTAAGCTATTTTGAAATGGTTTTAATGCTTTATGTACATATAAGTCAAAAAGATGAGTTTTAGCACCTGCTGCTGACACAATTGGCCTAAAAGGTGATTCAGCTAGATTTTTTTTTTTTGCAGTTTTGAAATTCCAAAATAAGCAGGTATTTTGGGATGCAAATTACTTAAAACTTACATGTGTAAAGGTCCATCTCATGTTTCAATAATTCATCTTCGAGAAAATAGTCTCATGTTTCTATATGAGGTGTTTAGTTCTTTGATGGAGACCCTTTCATAAACTTCATCATTCAGCAGTTTTAAAATCTCCTCCTTATATTTGTGTTTAACAAATATCACCCAGCCTTGTCAAGTTTCATAAATCATGCCTGATGATCTCTCTTAGTAAGGTTACATTTCTTGTTCTTCATTTTATACTCACTATAAAACGTGTAAATGTCTTGTTTTCATATGTTTGAGAAAACCTGAACAGTAGGGTTGGGGGTAGGCATAGCTGTACTTTTTTCCCTTAAATTTAAATAATGAGAATAACCAGCAAGTTTTATGTTAATTCTCTCCTGTTCAATCTACTGGTATTATAAAGCAAAGTTAATTTTCCTAATAAATAGTTTAAACTCAATCAAACTATTAGCTAGGTTGTATTTCCGAATGGGGACAAAGGTAAAACCTATTTCAAATAAAAAAAGCTCATTGGTCACCTTAAAAGAACTATAGTTGTAAAGAGCAAAGTTGTTCTGAGTAATCACTGGCATAAAAGGGCCATTAGTTTGATTTAAACTTGCCTCCAGCAACTTCTGTTTCCTCCACTCCCCCCTCTCTTGTTCTGTCTTCTTTTGAAATGCCCCCCTCTGTGAAGACTGGGAAACTCCCTGTGTGGATCTAGAAGAGAGTGAGTCCAGCTGGTTAACCTCTCTAACCTGTGGAGAGGTGGAAAAATGTTGAAAGAGGATTTACCTTTGTCCCCACCCCGAAATACAACCTAGCTGATAGTTTGATTCAGCTCATACCATTTATTAGGAAAATTAACTTTGCATTACAATGCCAGCAAATTAAACAGGAGAGAAGTAATTTAAAACTTGGCTGTTATTTTAACTATTTAAATTTAAAGAAAAAAAAAGCACTGCTACACCTACTCCACACCCTACTGTTCTGGTTTTCTCAAACATATATGAGCAGGATATTTACAAGTTTTATAGGGAGGATAAAATTAAGAACAAGAAATTCAACCTTACTAAAGATAAACATAATCTGTTAGAAAATCTTAAGAGATAATATACAAAATCTTTTTAATACCTGGAATAATATGTTTTTTACTATGGAGGAGAGACTTACAATTATTAAAATGATAATATTCCCCAAGATTTTATACTTAATACAATCAATAATACTTTCACCTACAAAAATAACTATCAAGAAACTGAATACACTAATGTTAAATTTCTTATGGGCACCTAATAGACCTAGGATTGCATTAAAGAAACATACTAATAGCTGGGCTCAAGGGGGTATTTCTTTTCCAGACTTTAATTTATATATTATCTCTTCTATTATAAAAGTTATTACTTTATTAATAGATCGGTCATATGTCGCAAAATGGAAAGATTATTGGGAGCTAATTAGTATGCACTTCATGAAAATCTCCTTAACACATAAAAATATGATTATAAATAACTCCATGTTGTGGTTGCTAAAGGAATTTTGTACTTCACCTGTTACACCTAAACATATGGTCTGTTACCCATTAAATATTATTATTAGTTATCGTAACTTTATATTCATGCACCCTAAGTATAGGGAATGGAATTTTATTGTATTCCCTATAATTTATACTTAGGGTATGCTTATGTCATCTACTTCTGAAGGAGCTCATTTAGCTATAGATAATAATCTAAAGTACTGGTATCAGCTGATATCTGATAATAAAGTTAAAAATCTAGATTTCTTAAAACAAGAATTTGATCTAAGAGAAACTTGCTGGTTAGAGGTTCAGATCTTTAGACAACATATCATTGATAGAATAGATCTAATGTCTATAACAGTTAAAGAATCTATTCCAAAACTGATTGATTACTTGATAATAAATTTACAGCATAAAGTTTCTGATAAAGGTAAACTTTCATATATACATAAAATTATCAGACAAGAAACTTTTACAATGTAGATTCATACTGGAATTATTTCACCTCTATTAATGGGGACCCACCAACTCAACAAGATAAACAATATATATTGGAATCTGCTTATAGAACTACATCTTCCATTGTCTGGAGACTTTATACATGGAAATTTTTACATAGATCTTTTATACACCTTTGATGATGAATAAAATTAATAATAAAGATAATCTATGTAAGAGATGTAATGTAGAAATTAATGCTGACTGGGCTCATATGTTTTATGACTGTATGAAGTTGAAAGAATACTGGAAGTCAATTAATGAATTTTTGCAGGCTCTTTTTACAGATAATTTCATTATTTCTAAGTCTCTTATATTATTCAACACACCTGTACCTCAATGTGTTAAAATGATTAAGCTTCCCTTGTTATGGTCTATCCTAGCAGTGGCTAGGAAAATAATAACTAGAAATTGGATTTCAGATACACCTCCTTCGTTCAATGAATTTAAAAATGTTATGAATATAATGTGTCATATGGAAATAAGCACAATTAGAATGAGAACAACTAGAAAAACATCACATTTTATTGTATGGGATAATTTACAAAATTTGTTAAAAAAATTCTAATTGCAATAGCACAGTATTTTAGTTTAATTAATTGATCTGATTTTAATTATTTGTATAAAATTGTTATGATATTTCTCTTATATGTTAAAACAATAAACTTGTTTTGAAAAAAAAGAAAATCTTAAGAGAAATAATAAGGTTAGATTTATGAAACCTGACACGGGGGGGGGGGGTTAGTCATATTTGATAACCACAAATGTAAGGATGACATGTTAAAACTGTTGAATGATCAAGTTTATGAAATAGTCTCCATCAATGAAGTAAACACCTCATACAGAAACATAACAACAGATTTAATAAAATCCATGTAGGCATAGTATACGGCCTACACAGAAGGTACTGTGGCCATGTACTCGGTTCCCCCTCGGTAGCGTGCCATGCATATTAATGTAGGCACATTACTGAGGGACAGCCATGTAACACAGTTATTAAATCCGTGTGGGGAGTATGCTACTGTGTCTGGAGATGCATAACACACCCCCTGCACTGTGAAAGTGTAGTAAAGCAATGTAAGGGTATGTATTTAAATATATTTTTTAATGTAATGCAGCAAACAACATGTTCCAGACATCTAAAAATAGACACTGAATACATTTAATTATAAATCCAAAGGTCAAGTTTAAGAATAGCTGAGCAAGTTTATGTTGTGCGGCGCTTAGCTATGCTTTAACTTGGCTGAGAAGTATATGTAAAATTATAGCAGCATTCTCCATATCCACACGGCCAAGTGGTTAGAGTCATGGCCTTATGTGCAGTAGGTGTGGGGTGTGAATACAGGAAAGGGAAATTAAGCAGTTATTTTCTAAATATAAATGATGTCAATTATTTTTAAATCATGATGTGCTGTGCTCAGCTACGCTCTGCTAAGCCCTACTAAGCCAAGACAAACACATCTAAAGCAATCTCTTTTTTCAGCACCACTTGGCTGCACTTTACTGGTTAGTACATGACTAAGTATTACTAACCAGTGGCAGTTTAAGCAATGTTCAGCTCAGCTAAGCTGGTTTATGCAATGCTAAGTGACGCACCACAGTTTTAAAATTGCCCATTGATGCAAAAGGGCAGGAAAACAGTCTGTAATAAGCACACTTGGTGGGAATATTCTGTTGGAGTTTGAACTGTGCAGGATATATGACAGGTGTAGGAGAGAGTGCATGCTTCCTGGTGCAGCAGTGGGACATTCTGGATTCCAGGGTCATGGGTGGACTCCTCATGAAAGACCATGAACACTGACTGCTGCAGGGCTGGTTCTGGGAATCAGAGTACAAGTCGGAGGCCCGGGACCAGCTGGCTTGTGATCTCACCAGTGCAACAGGTATCCACCACACAGGTGAGCAGGTCTGTCATCATTATGATGATCTGAAGTGGCGGAAGAGGGGTCTTCTGGACACCTGGATCCAGAATGCTCAGGATGGGAATGCCCCACATGTTTGTAAGTACTGTTAATATTGTTCTACCAATACCTGATCTGAATGTGTGATAAACAGATAAGCATAATGGAGTGCCTCTCTCCCTACATCTGCAGATTAGGGAACTCGCAACCTAGAGGCCCATGCAGGGGACCTTGACAGGTTGTGCTGCAGGTGTGGTGAGTACAGATTAATTTGTAGTCTATATTCAAATACACAAAATAGAGTCATTCATTCACTGCCAGTAGGTACATACAGTACAGATTTGTGTATTGCAATGAATGTGGACATAGGCCTGTACTGCAATAACTGACTACTGCCAAGTATAGTGCAATAAAGCATGAAACCTGATAATGTTAATGAAATAAACTTTCTACTGCAATAATTGTGGAATTACAGCTGTATTGCAACAGCTGCATTATACAAACTATGCCAATAACTGCATGAAAGCACCCCTAATAAACCTGTGTTGTGCATTATGTTTCTGCAGTAACTAGGACTGTTATTCATGAAATCTAGTATGACATTTGTTCTCAAATATAAACACAAACAATGCCACTAAGTGACTCAAGGTTAGGTAAGGAAGAGTGTTATGCTTAACTGTAGATTTAGAGCTGTACTACAACATATATGCATAATGGCATTTGTTCTGCATTAACATCGGAAGCAATACCAGGAACACCCAAGGTAGATCATTTGTATATCAGGATTGTCATGTGTTAACCATTGCATTTTAGGTATATGCATTCCTGCTCCAAGGTACGGTGCTCCAGGCAAAGTATGAAACTGCAATAGCTGTAGTTTGCAAATATACTATCTGCAACTGTACATGGGTCAGGTAGCCAACCCAATACTCTCATATGGTGTGTACATGTCACACCTATTTTCACCCGCTAACAGATTACTGTGTATACCTGCATTCTATGTATTAATGTACAGTTTATGGCTAGTATCTCTGTCATGCATGACTCTCATGCATGTGTGTTCAAGTGTCACTGCAGACTTGTATAAAACTGTACAACTAATACCAGGTCATATGTTGTTTCCGGGTGAGCTCTAGGCAAATATTAGTCAGTCAATAATCTGCAGTAGCTCAGTTTGTTAACTGCTGTGTGTGATGCACATTTTGTCACACACAGACCAGGGTTCGAATCCAGTGACAGGTACTAGTAAATATTATTGAAATCAGTTATGTATTGTTAACAGATGTTCTCCCCATATGGTAAATGGGTGCAGAAGGTCTTATTATGGGTTAGTAGTTTTTGTGTTCAGATGTAACAGAGTGTTAATAGCATTAAACAGGACTGTGATAAGACGTAATAAAATAAAGGCAACAAGTACAATACTAATAAAAGTAAATACATTAAACAAAATGTGTAATATTGATATGGCTGTATGCCTGGTGTGTCTGTGAATGTTTGCTGATGGTCTAACCCCATGCCTGCCAAAGACAGCATGATAGTTGTATGGTTCCTTTACTGTACACGATAAATGCCACTCAAGTGTCAGACTGTCATGGACTGTAATCACTGCTGCCTAATCCCTCTGTCACAGACCTACCATCAATATGATAATGTCAATAGCAGAGTCACACTACATCAGTCCACAGTACACTGTGGTAGTTATATAGGTCCACCTGACATGTAATAGTCCTCTGTAGTTGTGTGCCTGCAGGTGTTACTACTTGGCCCATACTCTCCCATGCAGATATCTTGAAAGGTATGTACATGCTACAGCAGCTATAGGGCACTGTTATACACAAAGAAAGGCCAGACCTGTAGAGTATATTACAGTACTATTGCAAACTATATAGCCTATATTGGTATTAATGGACTGTATTTCTTTCTCCACCACCTCTTACTTTCATCATAATTTATTATTGTTATACATTGGTTATGGTTTACTATTAACATATGTTCCCTAAATATTATGTTGGCATACCATTTAACCTGGAAACATCAAAAATATAGACAAAGGCCAATGAAAAATAGGAACAAATCTGTACGCTGATTAACATACAAATTACATTCATAATTATGCAGCCCTGCCCACTCCAGTGGAATTGTGGGATACCAACATTCAAACACAAACTGAAGAACAGACAACCAAAATATGGCCCCAGACCCTGCAGTAAATGGTAACCATTTTTTTTCTTTTGAAAAATGTAGCAATGATGTTCACTGGGAAGGGAGAAGATGATGAACCTTAGGATTTTGTTTTGGTGACTTTCAATATGTTGTTTTGTGGTAAAAGTAGGGCATTTAATGGTAGGCAACATTCAAATCTTAGCAAAAGAATATTATAGTTTGTTAGGAACTCCAAAAGTCATTCACTATGACCTACTGATCAGTGGCATAGCTAGAGTTTGTGCCGCCTTGGGCTGCCCATGAGTTTGCTGCCTTTCCACTTCACAAAATCATGGTTGAATGGGCCCCACATACACAGTCCTCCCCTGCAGTAAATCCAATGTCCCATTACTTGGCTATTTCACCCTATTTACCATAAACACTGATGTGAATACAGCTTTACTTCTACAATGATTATTTGGATTTCATTTAAAACTTTTATTTTACATTTTGTAGCACAAACACTAATAGACATCTGCTAAACAAAGCAATATAGTCATACGATGAAAACAGACTTAGCATTAAAACTTCTCTGCCCTTGAAACTCACATTCATTAAAGCAGCATTGAAACCAACATTCAAAGAAAATGCATCTGTCCAGTGGCACACAAAGATTACTTTTGGGCTGTTTTCAAATCATAGGCCCCTTGCACATGAAACATACATGTGTTCTTTGATACACCTTCCTGATTGTATTAAATTATATTCCTTGTATAATACAGTATGTTTTAAATGTATTGTTTTGAACATTTTTCCAGTAAGCAATGAAACAAAATGCATGAACCATTAATAACAAAACTGCCTAATTCAGAACATTTCCATCATAAAAGTCTACTCAAACTTTTATAATCCACCAGTATCTGTAAATATGCACAATCTCACCAGAAGTAAAAGTCATCTAAATAATTCCACATTAAAGAAATCTGCAGCTAATGAAGAGGTTGCTGCTAGTAAACAACTATATATTTCATTGTTTCATCTATGAATAAAGTGCCTATTGCAATTGAGGAATACATTGACTATGTTACATTAAAAAATGATAAGCTAGTAATATTGCAAAAGGGAATGGATGGCAAACCAATAATAGATTCATAGTTACTAGGTATTTCCACCAAAGAGGACATTTTCAGGACTGCAGCATCCACCCCCTTTAAAAGTACAGCATCAGTAATCCATCTACTTCCTGTGGGAGTAGAACCCACAGGCTTCTGCATTAAAAGCAAGTATACAACCTAGTGTGCTACTAACTATGCAGACTTGACATAATCAGCACTAAACTTCTCTTCCCCTGAAGATCTTTGCAGCACAAGAAATCTGGAAAAAGCCAAAATTTATTGGGGTGGACAAAGGTAAAAAATCAGGGAGTAAGACCCATTTTAAACATTGCTTGTATAATCTTAGAAAGTTGCTAAAATAAAATATTTTTGTGTTACCATGCCTTTCCTGAAAGATAAGAAGACTAAAACATAAACGGCTATAATTTAGTGAATTCTGTTCTCACTGATTTGCTAGAAAACCACAACTTTTAAGAGAAACATAGACCAAAAGTATGTGCCAAACACTCCAGATACCTTTGAAACTTTGGACAGGTAAGAGGTATGAACTTAACTCTACTTGAATCACAAGTGGTGGTATGGGTAGAGAATGCAGGCTCTTGCCCCTTGTGCTCAAGGTACAGGGTTTTAGTCTGGATAACCCTAACCACTGTAACTCTGGCAGTTTACACACACTCACACACACACACACACACACACACACACACACACACACACACACACACACACACACACACGCCTACACATACACACACACACACACACACACACACACACACACACACACACACACACACACACACGTTTCAGCTTAAATGCAAAAGACATTAGTTTGTTTCCAGCTATGTAATATACGGCGAGCTTAAATGTAATATCACAAACTAAATAAATGCAAAAAATGTAAAAGCGCACACTACAGTTTCAACTTAAATTCAAAAGACATTAATTTCCAGCACAGTTCTAGCTTAAATGTAATCACACTTACTTCACATACAAGTTCAAGTACCTATGAACCTATGAACTTATTTGAATTCAACTGAAGATGACCATGGACTGGAAGAAAAGCTTAAATGTAAAAGCACACACTCTCGCACTTACTTCATGGAGTGGAAAAAATGAGCTAAAGTTACTCTGTTCTTAATAGTCCCTTTTGTTTTTTGTTTTTTTCCTTACCTGGAGGAGCCATGGAAACTTTGTTACTGCCTTTGAAAGGGATGGGGTAGCTGATGTCATTGCTCATGCCTTAAAATTGAAAAAAAAAAGCCAGGTAATTCAGACATAAAGGAGGCCACTTGGGAATTCATGGCACCCCATTATTTGGACCTCAAAACCAGTAAATGCTGAGGAATTCATGAAAGGTTGAAAGGTATATATGTTGGGCCTTGTGTTTTATTATTATGTATTACAATGGTTGCATAGTACATCTTGTTGAATTACCTATGTTGTTGGCCTTATGTCATAACTATTACTGGCATGCTGTTAATATACTGACTGTTATCTTACTTATTGTTGTGTTCCATATACTATGCAATGTTATGTTACTGGGTTATTTGGAATGTTACAGCATGCTGTTATAACTAACTAAATGGTTTGTTCATTACTAACCTATACAGATTGAAAAACCTCAACACCACAGCTCAAATGGGTAGGCCTGTTCCTGGCGATCCACTTATCTTGCCTCAGCCAGCCATGGCACCGGGTTCCAGCATGTCTGGGACCCAAGCCAGTGGTGCCCCCACCACTGGCCCTGCACTAACTATGGGTGGAACTGCCTCAGGGGACAGGGCACATCCCACTCAGGAGCGGGGGTGGAGGGGTTTGTCACCCAGGATCAGCTACCAATGATGGTGCACAGGATAGTTCATTGTGGGTATGAGCAATGCCTGCACAGGATTGAAGGCAGACTTGCCATACTGGAGGGGCCTGGCAGCCCTGGCAGCCCTGGCACCCAGCCTCCAGCACAGACACCTTCTGGGCAGTGAAGGAGCAGTGTTGACTGCCCATGGGTGGGTAGCTCAGTCACACTGCCACCATCTGGGGGCACGTGAACCTCTGATTTCACAACACCCTCCCTGTCAAAGGTTTTTACATCCTTCATGTGTCATACACCATCCCTGTATGCTGTCTTGTCTGCAGGTGCAACCTTTTCTACCCAACTTACCTGCCTACACATACCTATATCCCCTCCCCGACATTCCACTCTCTCTTTAAAAAAAAGGGCACCTGTCCTACAAACAAAAATATCACTCCATACATAGCTTTCCATTTTGCACACATGTCCACTGGACATAACTAATTATTACATTAATTAATCAACACATTTATGTTGCCCTCAGCTCTCTCGCTGGGGTGTGCGGCACCAAATTCCAAATTCTTATAAAACCTGCACGGCTATTCCTGGAGAAGAAATGGAGAGCTATGGTCCTTTCCTACATCCATCCTGCACATCCCTACCTGCCTTTTAGTATGTTTTTCCCCCTGCTTGCCCCCATTTCACCACTTTACTATCAACCTTTTTTTTTTTTTTTCTTTTTAGTGCGGGTTTAAGTGGAGCTAAGTGACATCGCTGCACATCGTGCAAACCCACTTAAAACTGCTTAAATGTGCCTTAATCATCTTATGTGTGTCTGACAGTGTTAGGCACATCTGCAAAATAATCACCCATGCCATGTCTCGAACTGGAGCCCCTGTCAAATACAGCAGCATGCTTTAAACCACTAGGCCACTCAGCTCTGAATTGTTAAAGGTGTTTCCACCAACATATCCTGATTTCCATTGACACACTCCAAGTACATATAATAGGGAAATTGGCAGTGTACTTGGGACTGTGATGCAGACACTACACCAGTTCACTATCAGATAAATATTAATAGATGTACGTGGGATAGCAGGTATAGCTGTCAACTGTACAGACTGTTGCAGAATGTCTACAGTTGTGCACCATAGTTTTGGCATGGCTTCACAAAAACATATCTGTCTACTAAAGTATTGGCAAGTCATTAAAGATTGAAGTTAGAAAATCATGACAGATATTTGAGTGTCACACCTTATACCCATCAGAAAACACACGATAATGCAATTCCTGTACCACAGACTGTATGCATGGACATATATCTCACAAATACACCTGTAGCCACGACTCAGCAACTGAATCTGTTAAATGCCATATATATAGTACATTTTGCCACTCACAGTCCAAGTTTCAAATCCAGTGTGTTGCACTTCAATTACATTCTTGTGAATACAGCAAATAATGACTGAGTCATGCAATTTTAACCAAAACAGGTTGCTGCTATTGCATTAACTGCTACACATGTTAGCACGTCAAAGGCCTGTAGGTAGGGACACTGCACATAATTGTATAGCCTACCTATATGTTGCCTACTACTCCGTATTTGGTATAGTTACATAACAGATGCACCATAATCACATGCCTTGACTGGACTGTTATGGGTACCCTCACTCCGGCTCTGATGTGATGACAGAGTTGCCAGTGCTCCCTCAGTGACATATATAGCTTGCTGTCCTCCAATGTGTTCACAGTCACCACTATGAGTCCTAGGCATAAAGCAGCAGCTGCAGGCTTTAACATATGCAGCTGTATGTTACGCTACCTGCTACAGACCTACCATATCACACAATCTCCTAGAACAAGGGATCCACACAACACTCATACATAAAGGGGTGGGGGCAAAAGTCAAGTGACAGGGGCATGTGTCACAGTCTGCCCCTACAAACATACAGAGCCGATAGATCAGCAGCTACTGCAGCAGCATGCATATTCTGATGGATATGATGTCTGACAACCACATGTCTCTGCCCCATTACTGACCTCAACCCACAATGTTTAACACTGAACTGTCAGATAATTATGATGTCATTTGACAATTGCCAAACATAGCATGGTAAACTGTGGAAATACCTCATGAATCTCAATAGTGGACAGTATTAGTACCTACCCTGTGCGATGCTGTAGACTCCACACCTCACTAGTGTCCATCTCACAGACTAAGAAAGGGGCTAAGGCCTACATGAAGGCCTTAAATATTGCACTGTCTTGCCATGTCATTAGCTAATGAAAGTGAAACCCAGCTATTTTGGATGCAGTTTAGCAAGTCTGAGACACGGATTGCTGCCCAGGCAAGTATCTCTTAATGAGCATTACCTACAAAAGGTAAGCAGCTGCCTATGGGAAACAGGTCTGTAACTTGCTGTACCAAGACAGACTGTGATTTACCAAGCATCGTTCTTCAGGATTTCTTCACAAAAGGATTACTTTACTCTACCATGTATGTAATACAAGTCCCCATATAATGGGACGCAGATGGGAGGATGCAGTTATGGTGAATAGGGATTACAACAGTAGGCCTGTAGCACATCTCTGGGAATGACATGTAGTTGATACTCTGCTGTCCAGGTATATCTCTCAACTGTGCCTGCTGTGAATTACATCACAGTGTGGGCCTCTCACTCCCTCCTACAATGGTTGGCTCCTCTATGAATTCTACTGGATTATGTGTTAGACATATTGACAGTAAGTAAGGGTGGACAAAGCTATCATATCACATGATGTACTGCCATCCAACACCTCTCAGTCTGTGAATGTCACATAGGAATAGTTCAGACTTGTAAAGGTGTCCATGACTGTCCTTGATGTACTCTGGCTAGGTCACAGTTTAGTCGCCATTCTTATGTCATTGCTTGAGAGCTATGGCTAACATACTTAGCAACCCCCTACAGCAGGAAGTCAGGTCATAGCCAGTATTATTGGGGGACACAGGCCAAACCTCAGCAACAGAGTGTACATATTGGTCATACAAAGTAAGATTATGAACAAAGTAACAGATATTACTGTAGCATAACTGTTTTCTGAAGGTTCAGGCATGTGACTCCAAATTCTCCATATTCAAAGAACAACCATCGATTATTGGCCAACTGCTTGCCAGGCATCCACAGGTTTCTTCCAAAAGGACTACATATGTCAGGCACACGTACACATTAGGCAAACATCTGTGTACTGGAGAAGTATGATGCCTAAATGGAGGATAGACTACAGCAAGTTTGCATTGCTGTCTGTCATTGTGGTACAGTGATGTTGCTGGAGTATCCCCATATACATGTAATAGCACACACCTATGTGTCTGACAATGGCCGTATAACATAGTATTGGGACTCTGACCACAGAGGAGACACCACAGTAGATGGCATTGATGGGTATGGAGACATACAGCACACTCTGTCTCGGCAGCAGGGACATAACCGGTATTGCTATTATTTTGGTGATAGCGACATACATTGTGTGTTGATAGACTGCGGGGTATGGCGTTGGAGGTAGCAGTAGATAGTGCAGAGCAATTTAGATGTGCATGGTCTGTACATCCTGGATATCAACATTTCTGGTTCTGTGATGTGTTCTCCTCTTTTTGTCTTTCAGAAAGTATGCATCAAAGAGGCATCCGCCATTTTCAGAGGCTGAAAATAATGTCATCCTGGATTGCCTCAGACTGCATCACAACATTCTGCTGTCCAGGAGTCTCCACAATCTTGGCCAACATGCAGCATCTCATCACAGCAGTCAACCTGTAGGGCTACAGGACAGAGCCTAGAAACAAGTCCAACACTGGGCCACAGATATGGTCAATGCTGCACTGCAAAGGGCTGTTGCTGTGGCCAGGGACAGTGCTGCCACTGGTGGAGGGCCTACAGCATAACAGCCAGTCTCAGCCACAGAGGAATTCCTGGCAAACCTGGGGAAAAACACCAGCTCACAAGCATCCATCACCCCATGCATTGTGGAGGTGGATGCCAGAGCATCCACAGCAGAGGTGCATCCAGGTAAGCTTTCTGTGTTCATCAGTGTAATACTGTACCAGTCATTGTTGCAGCCTCTGCATATAGTACATGGGTGTTAGGTCTATCTGCATTGGGTGAGGCAGTTTTGTTTTAATGCACAGTTGTGCACACACACACACAGAATGTCAGCAATGTAAGCAGTATCACATTAGCTGCTGTACATGTTGATATACGCACATATTACCCTGTAACAATGCCACATTTGTTATTTTTACAATATGTCATCCTCATATTTCCATATGTACGTCAGATATGGCCAGAGTCCAAGGTTCTGTACCTAGTAAGTATGGTAATTTTGTTGGATGGATCATATATACCCTAAGAATGTTATGGCTGGCATTTTGTCCTAGGCACAACTTTTATGCTTAGCCAGAGTACAATACTTGTCTGTTCAGTTTTAGAGGGGTTAACTGATGAGCATTGAATTGGTTCATAGATTCAAAGGTTTATAGGTGTGTACTAGGCTAATGGCCCTGGAGCCTTTACAAGCCTAGCCCATAGGATTACCCTGGCATCATGCCACAAGAACTTAGTTCCCAGTGCCTCTGTTGAATGGAGCCACTGGAGTGATTCACTGGATGAACTTTCTATTCCCCATCCACTCATCAAGATTTCTCTTGAAGAGGGCCAGTGAGGTGCTCAGTTTAACATGTATGGGAAGTATATTCCATCACATGGGCAGTCTCTGGATTATGAACCTGTCCCTCCAGCACGTTCTGTTGATTGTGGTAATGAGGTTGAGGTCTCTGGAACATGTGGTGTGGAGGGATTGGGATTTTTTTAGATGTAACATTTCTAACAGAGCTGGGTCAGACATGGATTTGTAAGTCAAGCAGTGATCGCCTCTAAGTAGGCGATATGAGACAGAGAATAGTTGGTGTCTTTTGAGTCTGTCCATATAGGACAAGTGTTTAAGGCCTAGGATCCTCTTTGGGAGGTACTTTTTCAGCCTCTACAGTTGCTGCAGGTGAGGTACATGCCAAATGGGGCATTGTAATCACTGATTGGCCTAATGAGGGAAGAGTAGAGGGAAACAATGACCTCTTTCTTCCTGGATGCAAAACCCTTAGTAATGAGATAAGCCACATAGAAGGACTTTCTGACCATAGTGGCAATGTGGTAGTCAAAAGAGAGGTTGCTGTTAACTTGTGTTCCCAGATCTCTTATAATGCCTTCTGTGTTCAGTGGACTACCATCAATGTGGTAATTCATGGGAACTGGGTTTTTCCCAAAGGGGATGATGACACATTTTTTGGCATTGAGCTTAAGGCCATGGTTCTAACACCAGTCGGTGGTCTCAGTGAGGCCTTTCTGTAGGATGTCAACATCACCTGGGGAGTTAATAATGGCTCCCAACATGCATTTGTCTGCAAACTTTGTCAGACAGATTCCCTTCGTGCTGGCTTGGACGTCTGAGAAGTAGATACCAAACAGAGATAGGCACACTGCTGCAATGGGATACATTTATATATACACACACACACACACACACACACACACACACACACACACACACACACACACACACACACACACACACACACACACAGTTGCTGTTTGGGAGATTAGAACACCTACCTATCAATTAGTATAAACTATAGCACTAAGCAGTTATTGCATCCACCATGGAGCATATCTGTTTTTACACTGTCAGCCAGTGCTGTTAAGGAGGATGACATCAGCAGGCCTTGTAAAGGAGGCCAATGGGGAGGCTGGCAGGAAGTCACAAGGCCTTAAAATACATAACCATTACACAGACCGAGGCACACTGCTGCAAGGTTTTATTTAAAATGCATAACCATTGCAGAGATTGGCACACTGCTGGAAGGGGACACATTTATACACATACACACACACACACACACACACATACACACACACACAGTTGTCATTTGGGAGATTAGAACACACTCACACAGACACACACAGCTGTCATTTGGGAGATTAGAACCCCTACCTATCTATTAATATACACTATAGCACTAAATAGTTATTCCGTGCACCACGGAGCTTACCTGTTTGATATTCTCAGCATGTGCTGGTAATTTGGAAGACATCAGCAGGTATTGACAGAGGGGCCAATGTTGGGGAGGATGCTAGTCACAGGGAAATAAAATGATTGGCCATTGCACAGAGACAGGTCAGATGGGCATGTGTGTACCACTGTAAGAGAAATATCTCCACACACACACACACACACACACACACACACACACACACACACACACACACACACACACACACACACACAAGTTGGTTGCTGTGAGATTCAAAACCCTACCTATCTACTATTACACACTGCAGCTCGCAGTACTAATTGCATGCACCACTGGTTACATGTAGTGCGCATGTGGCTGCAGCCACAGTACTTGTGGCCTATGCAAACTGGCCTTGTCTTAAACAGCCTGTGTAGCCTGCAGAGTGATCCTGCTTTATGCTGTGATTGTATCTAATATCCTAGCAGTGGTGTACCTGTTAATACCCCTACTATGTGTGTATGGTTACCAGTATTGCCATTTCTGTCTTGTTGCAGTTTGCTAGGTGGACAATTGGCCAGTGAAAATATGGCCTGTCCAAGTCCTGTGTTGAAGCCACTGCACATTACAACACCTGCTCACAATTGTCTGTCTACATGGTGACATTCCACAGGCACAGCATTCTGTGGTTGGGTGGATTATGTCATTATGCAGCCTTGGTCTTTTACCAGCAGACAACTGTTATGTATGTAGGTGCAGATAACCCCAGCATTCTGCATGTAGGTGGGGACATTCATGCATCCCCACACACATATACATATGTATATATATATATATATATATATATATATATATATATATATATATATATATATTTATAGATATATCTTATCTGTCTATTTATCTGTATATCTATCTATCTGTATATCTATCTATCTATCTATCTATCTATCTATCTATCTATCTATCTATCTATCTATTTATCTATGTTCCAAATAGAACTCTTAAATCTGCACATCAAAACCTAATCACTGTTCATAAACCTAACCGCCCAAAGGGACAACTACTCCTTTTTCCTTAGCCAAAAAATGGAATTCTCTTCCTCCTATCCTAAGAATAGTGGAAAACATGGCAAGCTTCAAAACACAGTTTCATTCCTACCTCTCCTCTATCTGGAAATACACCTGCATTCTTCCAACTTAGCCAATTTCCCTCCCTTCTAATACTATAATTTCCATGCTTTATCCCATCTACTTATGCCAACTTTATTAAATATGTTGGAACAAATAACTTCCTTCCAACAATCTACCTACCTTCATTGCAACCTTTCATCCTCAAAAGCCTGCTTGTTCCAATAAGATTTCACAAACTTGGCTTTACACTCTCTAATGACAGCACCTTATAATTACAATTGCTAGTTATATAAATATTGTAAATACTTTTCTCTGATTTGTATATAATCTTGTATTTGTAATGAGCATCTCTTGTATACTTGTATTCTGTTTAATCACTTGTATTCTGAATCTTTACTGTATTTTGCTTTTGGAGCTTCACTGAAAATGGGCTCACTGGGCCCAGTGGACTTAGCTGGTCAACAAACTGGAAATTGGTCAACAAACTGGAAATACACATATATATATATATATATATATATATATATATATATATATATATATATATATATATATATAGCTTAGGTGTAGCTGTGTGTGCGTTATGTAACAGTGTTATACAGTTATATGTGGAGGGTCTACATCACTCTACACATTTATGTAGCTATATATAAAGTGTGTGTGTGTGTGTCTGTGTGTGTGTGTGTGTGTGTGTGTGTGTGTGTGTACATATATATATATATATATATATATATATATATATATATATATATATATATATATATATATATATATATATATATATATATATATATATATATGCCACATAATGATAGATAGGGTGATCATGTGTGAGGGGAATAGGGAGAGACAGATATGTAGACATAGCTGTCTGCAAGCACAGACATATTTTCACATATCGGTTCTTTAGGCAGATGAAGCATCAGACATGGGCTCAAGTTAGCCAAGTGTAGGAGCATGCCCAGTGTGACTGTCAGTACTTCCAAGGTGAATCCAGGCCAGACCTACATGTACTCCAGTACCGTGATTTTGTGTACTGCAGCCAGTTGGCTGATGGCACTGCTATGATATTTTGTTCAAGGGATTCCCTGGCTGTGTGCTGAATGCAATATATGACTCATACCTAGCGACTGTACAGATTGTTATAGACTGTGCATAGTTTTGCATCATATGTATGGTACGTTTTTCATAGCACTGTGATTTTCTAGTACAGCTGTGGCAAATCATTATAGATTGACATTAGGAAATGATGACAGAGATTTGAGTTACTGACTCCATACACACCAGTAAACCCAGGCTACTGCATGACCTGTTGTTGTCTGAACTCTCTACCTTTCTCTGACAACTAGTTAAACCTTCTCCTTATATTTGGGCCTTTGTCCTACTACTGGTAATGGGTTTGTCCTGATTTCCTGCTCTAACTGCTTGTAGGTATGCTGTGAATGCGGTATATGATGTAACACATCACACACAGGGTGACAGTTTTCACTCCTCTGACTGTACATGTTTTGCAGAATGTTCAGCATTCCACCCCATATGCTTGCTGTGCTCCTCAGATGGTTGTGTTTTTCCAGTAATATTATACTACATGGAGCCCACTGAATTGTTGTCCATTCTGACACAGTTAAGTGAAGCCCTTTACATCCTGCTTCTACTCTGTCTTTTTGCAACCTGTTGTTATAGTACCCACCTTCTTGTTTACTCAGAGCATGTATAATGTCTGTAGGTTTGGCCCTCTGTCCCTCCATTGTCTCTGGCTTTGTCCAGCTTTCTTGCAGTAGCAGATTGTGACATATATTGACAATGTGTGGGACTAGTACCATAGGGGTACCTGACATGCAAAAATTGTACGTGCAGCCAGCTTCAAACCAGCAAGCATGCTAATGTACTTAACCCACTAAGCCACAACAGCCACCAGAAAGTGAGCTTTAATTCCTCACACTATCAACAGTAGACAGACATATATACTTTGACCCTTGCATATTGTGGAAATTAGGGCATGTAGCCAGGTTTATGGGACAGCCCTGGGATTGTGTGGTCTGCTGACATATCCTTGCAAACATACTCTGTTACTGCAGTTATATATGAACACTGATGGGCTGGACATAGGGGACTGTAGCTGTGAGAGTCATGTGTCTGTCCTATGTCCCCACTGCTTGGCAATTCCCATACATACTGCCATGGGTTTTGCTGCCTTGTGGCTTACTGCATATTATGGGGCAGTCACTATTGGACAGAGTACCTGTTGTCCCAGACAGCTGTTTATTCTCTGCAAGTAGCCCAGTTGCCCACTCTATTTAATGCATAAATGCAGCAGGTCCATATATATGCAACCATAGTCTAGTAGCCCATACATTTGTTGTAAAGCAGTTGAGATACCTGTTTTTCAGGGCTGACTCTGTCTGATGCATGCCGTACACAGCCAATTCAAGGTAAGGTACAGTTTTCGTGGTGTGGCTGGCATCCTTTTTACTATGTTTGCGAGTCAGAGTAAGGTGTCAGTCACTAGGACCCTAGTTTGTCAGTGCATTTGCTATGCGTTGCCTCTTTGCCAAGGCCGGGACATACTGGGCATACCTACATCTGCCTACAGGGACATCCTGAGGGGGTCCTTCCTCCGAGTCCCCCTGTGGGTGTGGCTGTGGGGAGTGGACCTTGGCACTAGTGTGGGGCTGTGTGACCCTTCTCTGTAATGATCCTGCCGCAGCTGTTTCCACAGGATCATATTGTGTAACATGGCACATACTGTGAACATATGTGCACATGTGACTGTAGAGTACTGTAGGGCTCCACCAGATATATCGAGGCACTGGAACCTTGACTTCAGCAGTCAAAACACACCCTCAATGATGTTCTTAGTTTGTGCATGTGCCTTATAATGGCATTCATCAATAGGTGTGTGTGTGTGTGTGTGCATTTCTGCTGGGTGTCATCATCTACAGTTCTAGTGCATAACAAGCATCCCCCACTAGATGGCCATACAGGATGTCCCCCTGGCATGCATCTGTTACAGCTGTGATGCATGCCAGATATGTGAGTCCTGATAACTGCCAGGAGTGCCAGCACACACATTCATGATGATGCCCTGGGAATTGCACACGACCTGGCTGTTGATGGAATGATACCCCTTGTGGTCAATGTAGACTCTACCCTCCTCACCAGGCAGTGCTTTAATGTGTACATGAGTACAGTCTATAGCACCCAGTACCTCTGGGTAGTGTGGTACATGGTAGAAGAGACATATACTGCTGGCCCTCTCCTCAGGGGTGTGGTGTAAATAAATGTGCTCACTGGCATGTGTTTGCATGGCAGCCAGGAACTGGTGAAGTACCCTGGATGCAGATGCCTATGAGACCCCTATCATGTCCCCAGTTGGTCTTTGAAAAGTACCTGTAGCTAGTATGCTAAGGGCTACACATACCTTTATTTACACTGGGATGGGTTCCCCTCTATTGGCTCTGGGTCTGAGTTTAGGGTTGCAGAACTCAGTGATCCCTTGTAGTATGTCCCTGTCCACCCTGTAGTGCTCTACTAACTCCAGCTCATGTAGCTCCTGGAAGGTTACCCTAAGCCTGAACATTCTTTTCCTTCTCAGCCTAGGCCTATAGTCAGTGGTAGCATCAGCACTGACCTCAGCCTCTAGCACATACAGATGTAGCAGAGCAGCAGTAACCCCTAGCATTCTGTCAGTTAAAATTCCCAGGTCTGTACTCCAGTGGTGTAGAGTATGTGAAAAATCAGATTGTAGGGTATATGCATACTTACAGTGCACTGCTGCAGATGCAGCCTGTGTAATTGGCTAACTATGATGTATTCCACCTGCCAAGTACATCATTGAGGGGTTTGAATGGCCCTATGTAAGTGGACAGGGATTATCAGTATTTTATACATGATTGGCTTTCCCAGGCAATTTCCTTTTTTTTAAGCTGCCTTCCCTACTAAGCACTGCGTTATGGTGTGCAAACCTGTGACACTGGTATAAACACTGCTCAGCAGTCTGGACAGCCCCCATGCACTGGCATGTTTAACATAGCTCAAACCAGTTAAAACAAGTGCTCTGCAGCTAAACAAAGCATAGCAGCACTGGAAACACACCCCTGCTTAGCTGAGTGGTGACACTGGTGAGCCGTGAAAATGGGCACCGCTGAGCTCCAATCAGCTTAAACATATAATGACACACCCTCTTTTGATGTCAGCTCTTCTGTGGACACCAATATGTTTCTGATGCTACACAGATTTTATCTGTGGACACAGTAGCCCATTATTCTATTCAGTAACCCCAGCTCATTTGCATACAAATACAAGCACACAACCTGGATACTTCACTATTCCAGGGCCTGCCATCTTAGCAACCATTGAAATCTACCATTGTACATATTCCATGCAGGGCCCTATAATGCGATATTTTCTCATATTTCTTATTTTTAGCTTTTATATTTTTTAATATATTATTTTTGCATAATGGCATGTTCGCACGCTGCTGTGTGCAGCACAAACATAATATGCGTATTAAAAAACTTAATTTATTACATTATTTTGCATGAGCTTTTGGACGCACAGGCCATAGTTCTGCACATACCTATGCCTACTATGCAATTTCTGACATTCTAAAAGGACTTTTACATCCTCTGTTCCATTTTTACTTTCTTGTACATGGAAATTTTCCGTGTACACTTTGGACACCAACACGGGGTCTGCAGGGCTGTCTATCTGCTTGCTGGATCACTCCAGCACCCTCATTTGCATGCAATTCACCTGCTTATCCAGTGATCTGCATGCCACGGACACTCCGTGTCCAAAAGTTCGTGCATGCCCCTCAATTCTACTTACTGGATCACACAGCTGCTTACTTCCATGTAAGCTCCATGCTACTATGCCTACATGGAAAATCACTCCATGTAGGTTTTATTGAATTCCCCTCACAGACTATTTTTGTGAAGATGAATTATTGCAGCGTGTCATGGGCATTAACACATATAAGTTTCTAAGGAATTTGCATCCAAAAATACCTGCTTATGTTAGAATTCCAAAATTGCATAAAAATCTAGCTAAACTGCCGTTTAGGCCAATTGTGTCAAAAGCAGGTGCTAAATTCATCCAATTGCCTTATATGTAGATAAAACTCTAAAATCATTTCAAAACAGCTTAACTCACATTATTTGAGATTCTTGGTAATTTTATGGAGAATTAAACCTGAGTACTGGGATAAGGACCTCCTATTTTTAATTATTGATGTGTTAGATCTTTTTTCCAGTATACCCCAAAAAGAGGACCTAGACATGTTTAATGAGGCATTTTCAAATGTGGAATTTTTGGACTCGGAAAAAATCAGGCTTATTATGGAGTGTATGGAAATTGTGCTAGTTAATAATTATGCATGGTTTGAAGGTAACATCTTTAGACAGAAAAATAAGGGGTGAATATGGGGTCAGCTTGTGCCGCATTTTTGCAAAACTCATTATGCTGATATGGCAAAAGCAGTTTGCATTACACTCTCCATTCCAGGAATGTATAAAATTATATCTGAGGTTTCTGGATGACATTTTTATTTCATGGGGTTGAGGTACCCTGCAAACTAAAAATTGTTTGGAATACATCAACAAATCTTCCCATTTTTTAAGATTTACACACCAAATGGGAAAAGCCACCATTAATTATTTGGATGTTACCCTTAATAAGAACAGTCATACTTTTGCCTCAAATATATACTGCAAACCCACCTTCTCTAACAATTACTTCCATTTTGACAGTGTTTACCCTCCCTTCCAAAAGAAGAGTTTGATGAAAGGCCAATTCATTAGGTTGGCTAAGATGATATCCAGTAAAGATATCTTTTGATGAAGAAAGGAAAGAACTTGAGAATATGTTTTAGAAAGGGACTACCCCTATTCACTGATAAAGAATATTAGTGATTATATATAACCACCAAACAAACATACAATTGTAAAAGCCACAACATTGAGAAAGACAGAAGTACATTTAACCAGTACACTTTATTAAAGCAAAAAAAAATGTTCAAATCGATATTAGTGATTACGTTTATAACAACTGGGGAAATAAATATGAACCTTTGTTGGGAAAAGGTTTAACAGATGTGAGACCCAACAATACAAATACAGCATCAAGAAATATTGATTGAGATGCAGAGAATATTATAGGTAAACACACAGATAAGAGAGAATTTACAAGGACCTTTGTTCTACAATATAGTGCAGTGTCCACTATTATTAAAAATAGTGTTGAAAAATGTTAACATCTGATGAAAATGTGAAAGAAGTTGTGGAGAATAGAGCTCTATTCATCTACAAAATGCCACCAATTTAAAGAATAGTTTTGAAAACAGCACAGGTAGTAAGGGATATAACAAGGCTGCAAAAAAGTATGGCAGCTGTGTACAATGTAAACATATTTTAGAACAACCAGTTGTTTACTTGAAAGATGCAGCTAAGACTACTATGTGGTGTCCTGAGGGATCATTGCTATATATTTTATTCCTTCATTCTTCATGTGTGTGACACACATTTACTTTTATCTGATTGCTGCCGCAACTCAGCCTGTAAATGAAGTGACTTAGACAATACAGGTGATGAAGAAGATTGTAAGCTCAACTCCTATAGGGGTTGCATATAGGAACATCATTGTTACAGCACGGTGGTTGTTTCGTGACCTTTGCATAATAGTATAGGCAAAGTGGTCAGAATCTGATTGTGTTGTACCTGCATTTTGTCACAGCATTTGAAGTATTCTCTGCTACATCCACATTTTTGCTCTCCTTAAAACTTATAAACATGTATAAGATCATAAGAAAATATTAATCTTTCAATCTGCAGACTATTGCAAGCCTAGCCAATAACCAGGTTCTGGCATGTAGCTCGCAAGACATTTCCCTGTGAGTTACATCACCAAAAGCAGAAGGCTGCGGCAGCAATTCACTGTAGAGTGGTATGGCTGAGAAGCACAATCACTGCAGCTGTATGCAATAAAAAGAGATGTAGAACCTTGTGGTGATCCCTAAGGACTGCTACCCAACTCTTTTCTAGCAGAGACAGCTGCACTACAAGAGTTAAACATTCCATAATGAAACGGAATGAAAATATGGCTTGTGTGAGCAGGTCAGTCGATGTTCACATATACAAAGTACTGCTGCACAGCTGCATCTCGCAGTCATTCAGCACAAGAAGGCAGCATAGTGGCCCCCAAAGAGACACCACTATGGACATACATAGCAAAGTGCCCATCCTGTTCATTATATATCTAAGGAGGAAATGGACTACACAGGAAAGCAGGAAGGGAGTGCACAGCAAACAGAAGGAAAC